>NC_142705.1:19527577-19661024 GCF_029339155.1 Prunus mume
TCAAGCCGAAACATGTCCGTCTTCCAAATGTTTTTGCCGTCAGTTGGGAAAAAATCTACAGACAACAACATGATAAACTTTACATCTTCGATAAACATGTCCGTCTTTCACAATGTTTTGCCGTCAGTGTCAGGTACCCACGAGTAAGCGTTGCATAAACACATGGCGATCATAGCTCTTAAGTCGATAAATTTACCACCGTCACCATTCAGCCTTGCGCGATGTTAAAAACATACCCATGAAACTTTACCAATGATACAAACTTTAGAAAATCTTTTGTCATTGGTTTCATGGAAAAAATGCGGATCCCCTAAGCTTTATCAGTCACATTCATCCATAAACCTCTTAGCTGCCCATTCTTTCCAAATCAAGGCGAGCTTTGATCGTGTCCTTTATCTTGCCCTCGATGTCTAGAATGTTGCCCATCAATGTGTCAAACACATTTTCTCTTGCACATAACGTCAAGATTGTGCCTCAATTTTAGTTTAAACCAATATGAGGCTCAAGAACATAGACTTGTGCATCCAATTCATATGTGTGAAGGCACGAGTCGACTATTTGTTTTCGAGCAAACAATCGGCGATTTAAATTGTTCCAAGATGTTATCACAAGACCATTCTCTAGTCGAGACCTCGTGTTCTGTGAACTCTTTATCTTTTTCCTGCCATTCGTGGTCCCATGGCAACCATCTCCGATGACCAAGATAACAAACTTTTCGACATGCCAACTAGAAGTTACATCTTCCTTGCATACAGGGCATGCCATATAACCCTTTGTGCTCCACCTGAGCCATTGCATATGCGGAAAATCATTCACAATCCACATCACGCTGCCATAGTGAACATCTTCCCGATGGATTTATCGTGCGTCACTTACGTTTGCCCATAAATCATGAGCTCATCAACCAGCGGCCTTATGTAAACATCAATTGACAGCCTGCAGGATCCTGAGTTATCAAAACAGTCATCATCATGTACTCTTTTTTCATGCATTTCCAAGGTGGCAAATTATATTGAAATACGAAAATCGGCCAAGTGCTGTGGTGTTGGTTGAGAACCCCATACAGATTGAATCCGTCAGTGGCAAGTCCCAATCTAACATTTTGGGGATCAGTAGCAAAGTCGGGGAAAGTTTGATCGAACTCTTTCCATGCTTCCCCATCTGCAGGATACCGCATCACATCGTTGTCTACCCTTTTCTCCTTATGCCATCTCATATCGGTGGCGTTATCGTAGACATATACAATCCTCTGACCTAGGTTTTAGAGGCGGATAGCGCATGACTTTTGTGGGATCTTAGTCGTTCCTATTACGAGATGTCATTTTGAACCTCGACTCATTGCATATGAATGTATCAAATGTTTCATTCTTTGTGAATAACATGCTTTGTTTTTGCAAGCGTGAATTTTTCATAATCAATCCAAGACCATTCCAACACCTTACAGCGTGTTTATGGTCTTTAAACAAACTAATTGTCCATCGGAAGCATTCTCTTGAACCACAAAAGTAATGAAACTGGTTGATATCGATATTTTATTTTTCGTGCATTAGCTCCTAATGGCCGTGAGAACGGAAAAGCTCTCGCACCCCGGGTATAACTCTTGGTTGGCATTTTTTAACAACTTTTCATATTGTTCGAACTCTGCACTATCCATTGGTGTAGGCACGTCGATCTTCCCCTTCCTGATTGATGTTCGTCGATGCAAATGGAAAAGCATCGTTTATAATATCTATGACTTGTTCATTAGGATCCATAATAGGTTCAACATTGTCCACTCTTGTGGCATTTGAAGACGAAGTATTGTCTAATTGTTCCTCATGAAGGTTCCAAATATTATATGTCTCAATCATTCCATTCCTTACTAAATGAAATCCAACATTTTCAATTGTCTCCCACAACGTGTCGTTACACCTCTTACAAGGACAACGGATTCTAGTTGCCCCCGGGTTGTGTCTACGTGCAAACTCAATAAAATCCTTGATTCCATCCAAGTATTCGTCTGCGCATCTATTTGGGTTCTGTATCCACAACCTGCTCATAATTCCTGGAACCACAATCACAACACAACAATCACAAAAACTTCATACCAAGTTATAATGTCACCTTATGCCTCCGGTAAGGGTCTTATCCCATTCGGGAATGCATAGTCCTATCACGTAACCTACGGCTATATGAGATTAGATTTCGAAAACGTGGAAGAATTTTGGCAACTATACAGTTCTTGAGGTGGGCATAGGTATAAATACCTACGTACCACCTGAAGAGCGTACCGAACGATGACACCGAAATTTCCACAATCGAAACCTACATGTAGCCGTATATTATGCTCACAACACTATGTATTACCAAACTGTCCACGGAATGGGACAATTCAAGAATAATTGGACCGTAGTCCTGCATACGCATATGCACGAAATCCAACTAATCTCGGGCAGGAAACTATTTTAAATAAAAAACAAAGTAATTTCAATTAACTTCGCAACAAAAATGCTATATAAAAATAATATAAATATAATTTCAAAAAAAATATAAAAATAATCAAATACGTTCTCAATCGTTTTCCACCAATCGCTAATTACAATTATCCCTAAAGACAACGAAATTAATCGCGTTAGTGTGAATTTAAATTAATACTTTCACACTAACAACTACAAATACATACCTAATGACCGTAGTCAACTCCCAACATAAGCAGAAGCTGTAGTAGATGCAGAGCGAGGGCAGCGGTGAGAGTTTTTTTCCCTTTGCGGCAGCGGTGGTTTGCGTTGTGCAAAGTTCTCTTGCGCGATAGAATATATTTGTCGCTCAAATTTTTCACAGTTTGCTCTACGAATAAATTTTCCGTCGCATAATTATGTCTTGTCGACGAATGTTTCTTCGTCATAAAAGTACCGTCGCGCAAATAGTAAAATGTAGTAGTGCATCTTGGACTATCAAGGTTAAAATGTGAGTACAACAACGCACATGAAAAAACTTGCCACTCATCAACAGAAGAGCTCTAAAGTTCAATTGATTTGTCAAAATCTCAACAAAAGCAGTATTTGTAGAAGCATTATCCAAAGTAATAGAAAACAACTTCTTCTCAGTCCCCCACTCAGTTATTAATGCATTGATTTTTTCAGATAATGCAACACCAGAATGTGGAGGAGGCATATGACAAAAATTTATAATTCTTTTGTGCAATTTCCAATCTTGGTCAACAAAGTGAGTAGTAAGAGCAAGATACCCATAAGCATATACAGAGGTCCATAAATATGAAGTTAAACAAATTCTTCCCTGAATTGAGCTTAACAAACTATGAAGTTTTTGTCTTTCACTTTTAAACATCCTCAACACACATGCCTTAACTGTATTTCTACATGGCAGCTTAATATCAGGAGAGACATATGCAAACAAAGCCCTAATTCCCTCATATTCAACAAAACTAAAAGGCAAATTATGCTTGATGGTCGCCTCTATTAACAAGTCACGAAATTTCACATAATCAAATTGCAGGGAATGCAATCCTGAAGATGACATAAGTATTTGCTTCACATCACCATGAGGCTTCTTAATGCAATTTTTAGCATGATTCAACAAATTTCCCGTCCCATACCTACTATCACACATATATACAATCCCAAGTAGGAGATCTTAGTCTACGCTTACCCACATTGGCTCTAACCTTTTTCTTTGTATGGCTTAACTCTTTCTCTTCTATATTTTCAATACTTGCTGCATCAATACGCATTGAAAAGTCAACTGATTCCTCATCATTAATATCAATAGTAATGGCATTGGTAGGGCTATTTTTGTAACATCCATCCCCTTCAAAAATAAAAACAAAGAGATATAGATATTATTAGACACAACAATTGAACCAACACAACTAATATGAGAACCAACAGCAGGTAGTATAAGAAGTCCAAACTCACAGAAATATCAATAAAATGCAAAAATAAAGAGCCAAGACAAGGTTTTGATCTTTTGAAAAAAAAAATGAACCAATATCAATATTCAAAGCCTGTAAATAATCTAACAGACCTTGGTTTAATCTTAAACCAATCAAATAGACCTTAGTTTAATTTAACTGATTCAGTTTATGCCAAATGCCTAATAATATAATAATGTATTATGATAAGTTGAATGGTCCATGTTGAAATTGAATATTGAATTTTGTAACATGTGGTATCTGATAGAGATTGTTTGGTTCGGACTTCAAATCCCCTATTTTCGACAGCTAGCCCCTCATGCATGGATACCCAAAAGTGAAGAAGTCAGATCTTCTCTCACCGAAAGTCTACCCTTAAGCAATTGTGATAATTTTTTTGTTTCAACAATTGATTTATGAGAAATTCCAAACTGAAAGTCAAACAAATTTACCAAATAAATTAAGAAAAACATTCGTACCTTGAGAGAGGATTTGGCCGGGGAAGATCTTCAAAGACAGAGAGATGAGAGATCGCAGGAAGAATGAGAAGATGAGGACTTGAGAGATAGGGAGAGAAAGCTGCGGAGAGGAGAGGAGGAGACGCTTAGACTCTTGAGTCGGCGTAGAATGAAGAGATGCTAGGGTTACAAGGATTTTTAGAATTAAAATTACAAAATACCCCCTTAACGAGTTGGTTCTTGTATTCGCGAATGAGCACAAAAACGACCAGTTAGCTTAACGGGTGGCTAATGGGTCAACACAATATGAACACGGCACGATAACTCAGACCCGAATCTTGAATTTTTAAATGCGGTGCGTGTCGTGTTAGCAGGTGCGTGTACAATTTTGCCAGGTCTAATCAAGCCTTGGCTGATTTTTTGGCCCATCATCCACCCAAGGAGTATAAGAGGAGGTTGAGGTTGAGATCGGCATGGTCTACATGGACAAGAATTACTGGACCATGTACTTCGACAACTCAAGCAGCCGAGTGTTAGAAGCGAGGTCGTGGTCAAATTTCCTCGAGGTCAAAGATGGACCAACAACCAAGCCAAGTAATGAAGCGTTCATTATCGGCCTTGGGATCTTGAAGGAAATGATGGCCACCCGGGTCCTAGTCTACGGTGACTCTCAGTTGGTTATCAACCAACTAACATGAGAATATCAATGTAAGAGTGATAAATTGACCACTTATTACGTGACGACCCTCAACGAAACCGATGGGTTCTCCAGAATCTCGTTTGTTCATGTTCTGCATGCAAAAAATCACGAGGCTAATGAAATGGCCCAAATAGCATCAGGCGTGAACATCCCAGACGAAGAGTACAATTTGGTAATTCGATTGAAAAGCACACCTTGCTGGCCTTGGCGAGTGAGGATGCCAGCATAAATAATATTAAGGCCAAATTGGCCGATTAGGTTAAAATGGTTGAAGAAGACTGGCGGTATCCCATAGTTAAGTATCTCTGTGACCCTTCAAGCAATCATGAAAAGCTATACGTTTCAGGGCTCTGTGGTACCTGATCTAGCAAGACGAGCTTTACCGAAAGGAGTTTGACAGCCTACTTCTACTATGTCTCAATGCCAAGGATTCTCTTACAATAATGGGCAAGTCTCAAGAAGAAATTTGTGGGGCTCATCCGTTTAGCATCAAAATGAGATGGTTGATCCGACCATTATGAAAGATTGCATTGAGTATGCAAGTGGATGCATCAAGTGTCAAATCTACGACCCTATACAGAGAGTACCAGCTGAGGCTTTGCATCCAATCACCAAGTCGTGGCCATTCAAAGGATGGGTTGTGGATATCATTGGCAAAATTAGCCCACCTGCATCTAACCAACATGCATGGATACCTATATAGATCAATTTCTAGAGCCCGGATAGTCAAATTCTTTGAAAGCTTCATTGTCCATAAGTTTGGCATCCCAAAAACTATCATGGCAGATAACGACCTGGTCTTCACTTCAACCAAGATCCAAGACTATGCCGAGATAATGGGAATCAGGCTTGTCCATTCAACCTCTTACTATCCCCAGTCTAATGGCCAAGCCGAGAAAGCAACAAGGTAATCAAAGGTATTCTTAAAAAGATGATTAAGGAGAGGCCAAGAGCTTGGCACGATTTATTGCCAAAAACCCTTTGGGCATGCCAAAACTCGAAACGTTCTGCTATCGGTACTTCTCCTTATGCCTTAACCTACGGCCACAATGCCATCTAGCCGATGGAAATGAATGTTTGCTCTTTTCGCATGACAGAACGGCAAAGGCAAAGTAAGAAAGACTATAGGCAAGCTATGTCTCAGGAGTTGGAGGATTTACAACAAATCAGGATTGACGCATATAACTTAAGCAAATCGTGGCATGGGCATACAACAAACACGTCAAGCAAAAGACTTTCGTTGAAGGCAACTTGGTGTGGTAGGCCGTGCTTCCCATTGGAACCAAAGACCCAAGATTCGTTAAATTCTCGCTAACTTAGGAAGGGCTCGTTCGTGATTGACAAGATTTTTGGCATGGGAGCATTCTAATTAAAAGACAAAGATAGTGAGAAACACAATTTTCCAATTAATGACCAGTACTTGAAAAAGTATGTCCCATCCGTGTGGGAAACGGTTGGGAAAATATGTGAATGTCATTGGGATGGTTGGGTGCGACAATATACGACTAAAAGGAAAAGCATGCATTCAATCGTTCGACAGAATTAATAAGGCGGTAGCAAAAATCCAAAGTGAAGCATTCACATAAATGTGGTAAAAACTCTCGGTTTGGACTTAGTCCTTTACATAGGAACGACCCTTAGAAGGTCGACTAAATCTAAAAGAAGCAAAATAAAGCTAAGTCTAAATCCCCTCACTAAACATCCCCTAGAGAAGACATGTGATCTTCCTCCAAGCAATGTCACCACTGTCCCATCTCGCCCAGCCACCTTGCCCTGATGAGTTTCCTCTCTGCCAGTGCCTTCTTCTTATTGGTCTCCTCTTTCGCATGCGCTTGGTCGAGGACTTCTTTTTAGTTACAGACCAGAGCTACCTAGTCTCGCCTCTTGACCAGATCGCAAGTCGAGCTTGGAGTTCGCAATTTGGGCCTCGACTGGCTAGTTCACGATTCTCGCTCGAAGAAGGAGCTCGTCCTCTCTAAAGGACACCATCACAGGCTGAGACTATTCTTTTTATTATTGTTAGCTCCTCATCAAGCGTGCAACCCATGGTCATCTTCGTGGCGCCTCGACATAGTGATGATCATCGATTCACCCTCACCATTACCGGTTTGCAACTCGTCCAACTTAGCCAAGAACGAAGGTTGAGAGCCATGGCCGTATCCAAACACCCCTTGAATTCATCGAAAGTCTCCGCATTGGTCATACCGTTCACTCCCATATGAAGGAAGTTCCTAAGTTGCTTAATAACAGCCTTAGACTTGGCATCCAACAGAGCAATCAAGGCCAAGATGCCCCTTTCTTTGTAAAAACTTGCGAAGAGCCCACCGAGGTCATCCGAATAAGTCGGTTCTAGAAGGCAAAAAGTTAGAACGAGTTGAAAGACAAAACCAACAAACTGCCAAAAGAGATGTTTACCTCAGCATCTAGTTGCGCTAGACGATTAGTCGTGCTCTGAAAGCGACCACAATCTTGGTCACGACTGTGGACTCTTGGGTCAATGGAGCCTGTGCTAGTGGTGCTGCAACCGGAGGAATCGGCATCAAGCTCATGGGTAGAGCAACCAAGGATGACACTCTTGGGGGAAAATGAGGCATAAAAGATCTTAGAGGCCGGAGACAAGAAGTTCATTAGCTAAGTTTTTGAGGAAATAAGCTAAGTAACTGCGAAGAGGTACTTATCGGCGGATCCCAAAGCCCCTCATGCAATAAGGGTTGGTGAGGTGGTGCATGGGCATAACGATCATGGCGTTGCCATGGACAGCAAGACCAATGGCGGATCAACTAGAGATGGCATTGCCGCAATAGCAACTTCCGAGGCCGCGATGGTTTTTACGCTAGTCACCTCGGTCACAACTGTGGGGTCATCCTGAAAATACACCAAGTTATCAAAATGTTCAAAGGGCATGCGAAACAAACAACTTAAAAATGTTCAAGTACCTTTGTGGGGGAAGCCTCATCTTCGCTCATCCTTTGAGTATGACAGTGTGATGTGTAGCCTTTTGGCAAGATGTGACGCCTGCAGTTCTGATACGACAACCACTCCAACGGCCTCACCATCCTCGACCGTCGCTCCAACAACCACGCTAGCCTCGCCTTCAGCCTCAATGATTTTACCTTCCTCAGAAACGGTCGTCACCTCTTCAGTCGGCCTTTTCCTCCCTCGGCCTGTATACAAGTTGTCAATATTAGGAGAAGGGCAAATATAGTTTTTAAGCCTAGAGATGAAAAATACATACCTTCGGAGGTTATCTCGGTAGCGAGGGTTTATTGGCGGCGGTGAGGTCGTGCACTCGTCGAGCACCGCCGGCGCAAGCGATTGATCCACGGCTGCTATCCTTGATGGTGCAGATCAATGATGGTGAAGGCGAGCATGTAGGCCAAAGGATTGACGGCGTCGAAGGTATCGCCGTTGGTGGGCAACAACGGCGGCGATTGCAGGTCGCGGCACGAGGACCAAGTTCTCGGTCGGGCCCTTCTCGCTCTGCTCTTTTTGTGAGGAAGGGGATCCCAATTTGCATTGGCCAAGGCACCCCGTAGGGCTTCCTTGACCATAAGACCATGGTCGCGATATGATCGTCCCACTAAGCTCTGCAGTCCTCATCCATGTTATTACACCGTCTCCAAGGAACAAGGGGAAGGAATGTCATCCCCCTCTGAAGTTAGAAGGAGCTCTCGGCCAGGTCATGGTTATAACCGACGTTGGCTCTCCAGGACGACAATCAATTTTTAGATAGTAGAAGCATAGGGACCAACTGTACCAGACCGAATTACTTTGCCTCGTGGTTTGGCAAATACACTTCTGCCCTCGCCTTGGTGAGGCCGCACTGAAGGTGTCTTGAAACTAAGAAGAAGCCCGAGATCTCCTTGAGGTTATTCCCTGTTTGGCCGTTAGGAATGTGAGAGAGGTCGTGTGCTAGATATAGAGGAAAAGGCCGATTTAAACACACTCGAAGTTGTGCCCCAGTACCCTCGACCAAGTTGTAGATGAATTTGAACATAAGGTCGTCATGCTATGCTTCCTGGGGCACCAAGTGAATGCGTTCGCCAACGACTCAGTATCCGCTATCATCACGACCCTCGACAGGGAAATAAGTTAGGGGGCCGTCGTGCCTCGGCTTCATGCCATCGATAATGATGGTATGAAGGGTCTGGTAGATATAACCAAGGAGGAAGGGACCAAGCGGCAGCTTCCCTCCCTAGGCTAGGTAGTTAGCCAAGTGGGCAAACTCCAAAGTCACCTTGTTCACCTAGCCGCCAAAGATGACCTTGCATACCAGTACAACAAGAACACCGAATGTTCCACCTTGTTCTCCTGGGAGCATAAGAGCCATTCTTGGCATCATCTTCCACACAGAAGGAGTAGTTGAACATGTTCTTCACCTTTCGAGCTGCAAGCCTGGCCATCGTAGGCCAAGTGGCCTTGAAACTTCCTTGGGCCTTTGGGGTCGTGAGGGTGGTGTTCACTTCCACGCCAATTGGATAGAGTCCGAACAAGGCGTCATGTCTTGAATAGCGATTGGCATCATCATCTGAACCGCGGTTCATGGTGTTTGTCGCAGAAGACCAGAAGCTCAAGGTTGCGACTAGTAATGATTGATCCATGACAATCGGGCTCTCGAACAGCTTGATCAAGTGATAAATCCCTTGATCCTTCCATTGTTGATCGATGAAGTGCTCTAGTCTCGACAGCCATTTCTCCCAGTCTGGAGTCGAGGTCTGCCATTGGGTTTGAGGACGAGTGTCATTCCAATCCTAGTAGTCACCTTTGTGGAAATAAGAGAGGTCTACCATCTTGTCCTTCGGATGAGTTACCAGCCATTGTGGCATGCCGCCCTTCAGACTAGGGAAGAGAATATGGAACTCCGAAGGGGCATCTTCATTGTCAAACCAAGGGGCAAGATATTGCCCTCTATCGAGCCTTGAACTTCTCGACTAATGTTCTTAAACTCACGATGGAAGGCTTGGGACCGAGTATCAACAGAAGAAGCTGTTGTCGCTGCCATTAGGAGAGATCAAAGAGGGAATCTTTCAAAAAATTCTTGAAGGTGATGAAGAACACGAAGAACATCAAGAGCTTAAAACCCAAAAATCGGTAAGGAACTCGAGTTTTGAAAGGCAAATGCAAGGGAATGGTCGGAATTCTCAGTATAAGCAAAGATCAACAGAGGAAACAGGAAAAAGAAGGCGGAGATTAAGTTTGAGATTCTGAGAGTTCGAGAGAAAATTTGGCAGAGTATGGGCGTCTGAAAATTTTGGAAGTGTAAGGAGAAATGGTAAAGGTCAAGCTTTTATATTGGCGCTTGAATTCAAACGAATGGTCATAATGCTCTGGAGCAGCGCGACGGTGCAGCGAACAGAGTGCTCGCTGATGTGTCAAGCCCTCAAAGGTTGTCGTTTCACTTGACAAGTTGAAACCACGACTCGTGCGAATCAAGGCAATAATAAACTCAGATGGCTTGCTCAAGCATTAAATACCCACCATCTCTTGTCGTTGTCTTCGAGGAATACAAGGGGTCCATTCCCAAAGCTCCATTCTGACCTAACCCATGTTACTGAAACAACAATGGGCCGAAGGATCCAGAAATAGGGGCAATGTTTATGCCTAAAATTCTTGACCCAAGGGGTCGCCCACATGGCGACATCTAGTGGCTGAATTACTGGCCGAATATCGAGCGATTCAATCATGCCCTAGTAGGAACTGCCCTTCAGCCCAAATATGCATGATCATGATTATGAAGGTCGAGGCTGCATCACTATCATGCCACGGGTTTGAAGCCATGACCACTGTATTAGGGGTCGAGGTCGAGTGAACAAGACAATAGATAAGACCGAGCGCAAAAAGATGCATCCACTAACCTGGGAAATGTGATAATGTACAGCCACTTAAGCCACTAGGAATAAACAAAGGAGCTGCCACCAAGAAAGGAGAGGCAGATGACACTCCTCAGATCATGTCTTCACAAGCTTCATCCTCTTCCTATAAATACAAGACCCTTAGCAACATTCAAAAGGTCCCCGAACAAACCACCCTCCCACAAAGCAAATTAACTTTACCTATCATTTATCTTATTGTAATGTACTTTCAATATCTTTAAATGCTTTCCTAGGAGTAGTGGAAAAGTTAAGTCCTTCCATCCATCAAATATATCATATGACCATTGATTTTCAAGGCGTCGGAGCATCATCCTGTTACTTTTTTGTCCACCCATATATTATACAGCCTTTGCAATCCAGCGAGACGCCGGAGCACCATCCAAATCCACCGACTGTCTTCCACCATTTACCCCAATCAGCGGGCTTGGCTCGGGCGAGAAGCTGTTCCTCTCTCAGCCACAATTGCTTTGAGTGAAGTCAGATCCAAACAGGCGCACTCAATCCATATACTCATCCATTCACATCATCTTCGAATGCATGGTAGACCATGTTGGCATGCCCCCGCACACCCATCCAACACAAAGTAGGACGACTTGTGTTGGTGCAAAATTTGCTCGGCCTGGAGCACCAGGGCATGAGATTTTGCACAACTAACAAACTTGACAAGTGGTTTGGAGATTTTCATGTCACCGGAAATCTCTCATGCTACCCACCATCTGCAACGACATGTAGCGGCGCTTCAGCCAGGATGCCGACGACTTGTTTTTATCCAATCCTCTTCAATCCAAGCACGACGGTATGCTCGGATTAGCTAAATTCGACAAGTTTAGTATTATACCGAAACTTACCTATTATGAAACGACCTGACCCAATTTCCACTTTGGAATCCGAGTGAAACCATTTAAAGCGACACTGTAGCACCGTGGGTCGTAAATGACCAAAATGCCACAAGCGATAACATAAATCCTAAGCCCTAACTCGTGGTGTGCACGATAAGCTGTAGGCTGCCTCGTTACCCTTCTTGAAGGATCAAGCCACACGTAGTTCTTTCCTCTGTTCTGACACATGGCGGTTTGTTTTACTATAAACCTCACTCTAGGGCTGACATTTCGGAGTATCCGAGACTCCGTTTTACGATCCGTCAAATGCTATACGATCCTAAAATTACCTAGGTCAACATACTGGAACATGATTATGATCCAACGGTTGAAACCTGCTGAACCCGGGAATCACTCAGTAGGCGAGATCCGTTCGAGGTTCAAATGTTATCCGAATTAAGATTCGCGAAATCCTACGCGCTCGTAGGGACTAGGAGATTATTTTAGGGCTAACTCGGTCCCCACCCTACTGCCCATGCGCCGCCACATGTGCCTGCAACCATGGTGCCCAAAGCGATAACACTCCGCCGGAAAAACTCTAAACCACGACTCAAGACTCCTATCCTAGGTATAACACCCTATTTTTAGCCACTTTTGTTCTTGGACCTACTCCAAAAACTGGCCGGAAGTGGCCGGAACTGTGCTCTCAAAACTGGTTGAAACCTAACTCGTAAATCGAGCTATCTACGCTTGAAATTTCTGAAATCCTATCCAACCAGCAGCTAGGGCTAGAGAAATAGATGAGTTTCCATACCTGGATCACCGGAAATGGTGGCCAGATGACGGAGAACGAGCCAGCAAAAGTTTATGAAAAAACTGTCCAACACCGCCTGTTTATTGGCTATTTTCGGCTACCACGGCGGCGGATCGGGGCAGCAAAAGGTGGGGCTGGAAGAGGGAAGTGTGGTGGTTCTAACGAAACTTGTCTTGCTTGAATCGAGGGTCGGAGTTGAGAGAAAACACCTCCCGAAGTCGGCTGCTCCCCCTCCCCGAAATGCAGAATTCTGGGTTTAAAACTACTAAACTTCACAATATTTACGGTTATGCCACTAAACTTCTTTTGATCGTAACTCCTTCGTTACAACTCCGATTTGAGCCCACTATGTGTCTACGGACTCATCTCGCTGCGCTCTATGCAACAGTATAACTGAAATCCCAAAATTCCTTCCCAGTCAAAAAGTTAACTTTTATACTTTTAAAATATTCTAGGAGTATAATGGTCTTTTATTGGAATAAATTAATAATTAAATATTAATTAAGGACCGGGTTGTTACAATCTTCCCCCTTACAAAAATTTCTTCCTCGAAATTTACATACCCATCACTCAGAAAAGTGAGGGTACTGAGCCTACATCTGTTACTCGGGTTCTCAAGTTTGCTCTTTTGAAACAGCACTCAACACTTGCATCTCAATAACTGTATCTATAGGGCAATCAATAAAATCTGAAGGCAACCTATGTATATATGGGTACCTGAGGTGGCTTAAGAAAGTATAAAACTCTGAAAGATCTGCTAATTAACTGAATTTCTGATAAACTTAAAACTCTGTGCCATTAATCTGATAATTAACTAAAATCCCTTTTCCTATGAGTGTCCGACACAGCTACTGCTGGGCACAAAAGACTAATTTGCCCTTTTAATGAAATTAAATGAAATTCAGATGCGACTTCTCTGAAAATTCGTGAGTCTCCTGTAAATGAACATTCCCAAAAACATTCTACCTGTAAAACAAGCATGTATATTGATATAACTCATCTGCCAGCATGCATTAAATCCTATCCAAGCAATCAAACATCATAATATTCAGGTCTCAGGTCATAACAAACCAAATAAATCAATCTCAACTTTCAGCTCAGCAATAATATCCTGGTAATCTAGCTCAGCAGCATGAAATTTAAAATGTTTAAAAGCATATGGTAAGATACTGAACTCATGCATTCCTGCTTATACACAACTTACTAAGCAGTAATCTTGCTAAAAAAACATTGAATATATAGTTCATCCTGCTCTGTAATCCTTCTTTGGACTCGGAGACATCTGTCAACCCGATTCGCAATTCTAACTCCCACATCTGGATAACTGTAAGACTCGTGGGGCAAAATATGCTAGTATTACTGGAACTGTTTAATACCATATCCAATAGTAAAATATGAAAGTCAACAACTTACATGAAATAAAATAAAACAACTTAAATAAAATAAACTAAGTTAAATTAAAGCAAACTAAACTAAAATAAATAAAGTCTATAAGTAAATACGTGTATATATATATATATACACTCCATCTATTACTTGTAAAACAACTGTGATGTTTAAATAAATAATGGTGACTATATAAAATCCTTAATTTAGTTTAAAAGCATCTCAAAACTTGAATCTTCTCCACCTAGATGTACCCCCATATCTGATCAGTCAATTCCTGATATCCGTCAATTCCTTTAATATCAATTCCATCCTCGCAGGTCTAGGAAACACAAAGTTAACCGAGCCGCATTCCTCGCAGGTCTTAGAGATAAAACTTCAATCTGAGCCGCAATTCTCGCAGGTCCTAGAGACACCAAGTCCATCGAGCCGCATTCCTCGCAGGTCTCAGGGGACCATTAGTCACCTGAGCCGTAATCCTCGCACCACACGGTTCAAGCGTCCCCGATACTCGTGGGGCATAAACTATCTCAAGGCAACTAGGGGGTACCCTATGGTGGGTTTGAAAACCATAATTTGTTATTTACAAAAACTTTCAATAAACTGGTTCTGAACTGAACTTAAAATATATCCATATATATATATATATACCAAAATCTGATAAAAACCAAAAGTTATATTACTTCCTTTTCAACCACCAAATATATGCATCAACTACTTAACTAGTTAATTAACCACCTTGCTCTCTGCTTGCATATTATTCAAATATTATATTTATACTCTTATAACACAATTAATCATATGAGCAAGTATAAATAGGTGATGAATAAACAGATAATTAAATGCTCAACTTGATAAATCTCAGTTCTCGACATACAAGTATATATATATATATATATATATATATAACATGCATAACAAGTTTTTCAAATGAAAAAGCTCAACAAATTTTTCAACCACAAGAAATGTCCAGCAATTCTGAAAATAAGGATGCACAAGTAATGCAATGTCTACAGGAAGTTAACTTAATGCTCTGATACCAATTGAAACGACCAGACCCAATTTCCACTTTGGAATCCGGTCGAAACTCATTAAAATCTGACACTGTAACCGTGGGTTGTAAATGAACAAAATGCCAAAACAGTAACATAAATCCAGGCCTAACTCGTGGCTGCGCCGATAATGTAGGCTGCCTCGTACCCTTCTTGAGGATCAAGCCATACGTAGTTCTTTCCTATGTTCCTGACCAGAATGGTTTGTTTTACTCAGTAAACCTCACTCTAGGGCTGACATTTCTGGAGTATCCGAGACCCCGTTCTACGATCCGTCAAATGCTATACGATCTTGAAATTACCTAGGTCAACATACTGGAACATGATTACGATCCAACGGTTCAAACCTGCTGAACCCGGGAATCACTCACTAGGCGAGATTCGTCCGGGGTTCAAATGTTATCCAAATTAAGATCCGCGAAATCCTACGTGCTCGTGGGGACTAGGAGATTATTTTATGGCTGACTCTGGTCCCCACCCTGCTGCCTACGCCCCGGCAGCACTTGGTGCCTAAAGCGATAACACTCCGCCGGAAAAACTCTAAACCATGACTCAAGACTCCTATCCTAGGTATAACACCATATTTGGAGCCACTTTTGTTCTTGGACCTACCCCAAAAAGTGGCCGGAAGTGGGCAGAACTGTGCCCTCAAAACTGGCTGAAACCTAACTCGTAAATCGAGCTATCTACACTTGCAATTTCTGAAATCCTATCCAACCAGCAGCTAGGACTCGAGAAATAGATGAGTTTCCATACCTGGATCACTGGAAATGGTGGCCGAATGACGGAGAACGAGCCGGTGAAAGTTTATGAAAAAGCATCCAACACCGCTGTTTATTGGCTGTTTTCGGCTACCACGGCAAGGATCGGGGCAGCAAAAGGCTGGGGCTGGAAGAGGGAAGTGTGGTGGTTCTAACGAAACTGGTCTTGCTCGAATCAGGGGTCGGAGTTGAGAGAAAACACCTCCCGAAGTCGATTGCTCCTCCTCCCGAAATGCAGAATTCTGGGTTTAAAACTACTAAACTTCGCAATATTTACGGTTATGCCACTAAATTTCTTTTGATCGTAACTCCATCGTTACAACTTTTATACTATTAAAATATTCTAGGGGTATAATGATCTTTTATTGGAATAAATTAATAATTAAATATTAATTAAGGACCGAGTTGTTACATATTAGGCGTTTTCAAGTTCAATACTTTCATACCATTAGACCTTAGTGAAACTCTTGGGACTTGTTAAAGGGGTTTTGTTGAACCTATAGACCTTTCTAAGGTCGTACACACAGAGTTTAAATTTTAGGAATTTGGTTTTTGGTTAAGGGTTTGAGGCAGAGCTTTTTATTAACCAATGCTTGTATTCTCTCAGTAGGTGTTCAAACTCCACGTGCTCAATCATAGGGACCTTCGAAGGTCAAGCAAGCTTTGGACCCACAGTGAGTGGACATTTGTTTTATAAATGATTTTTCCTACTATGATTGTTTTATGAAATGTTTTATGAATAAATTACTTATGGTGGTTATTTTCCAAGCATTTGGTTTTGGTTGAGATAATTTTATATTATTATTATTATTATTAAATGAGATTAGCTCGGAAAGTTGAGAATGATTTTAGAAAGGATTTGGGAAATGTTTTCAAAACCACCTTATATATCCTTTTGTTGCTTTCGGATATTATGATGTCCTCGGACATCTCAATTTCCTTCAGGAATTGGAATGTCTTCAGACTATTTGGACATCTCAATTTCCTTCAGGAATTGGAATGTCTTCAGACTATTTGGTTACCTTTGGATAAGTCTGTGCGCGTATGATAATGCGCCATGAGTCTCAAGGAAGCCCGAACCATGTGTTGTGAGGAATGTGTCTCAGGTCGACTATGTGTCCTCTGAGTTCTACTAGGAATGAATCTCGGGCCGACCTCGTGTCCCTCGAGTTCTGCGAGATGTATCACACATGTGGTACTTGGAATTGACGGATTTTCTTTGGGATACATCTAGGTGGAAAGTATTTACAGTTTGAGGAATTTTATGTTGAAATTGATGATTTAAATGGTTTTCCTGTACGATCATAGAACCAAATTGTAACTGGTTTTCAAATGGTTTTTAAAATTAGGTGGGGGGTTAGTATGTTCTATGTTTTTAACATTTATTTTTGTGCACCCACAATTTTACTATTTTGCGCCCAGTGCAAATCGACAAGTACGGGCAACCAGTTGAGGGCATTCCATCTTCCGCTACTTTTCCTCTTCTCCCTCATGTAGGCGTTTCCTTCGTTGTGAACATAATTTTCTTGTTGTAAACTTAACCTGAATAGTTATGCTATGATATAGCCCTGAATCTCTGTAAGGCTTGAGGCTAACTGGATTAACTGTTCAGTGTGTGAACTTAACTTGTGCATGCTGAACATTTTTTAGGGGAGACTTTGCAGGTTTTCTGGTAGAATTCAAACTCTAAAGTTATTTTGGGATTAGGGCAAAAAGGGTATTTTAGTCATTTGTGGCCGACACCCGCCAAATGTTGGACACGAACGAGGGTTTGACATGGATGCCAAGGTAGAATATGGGTCGGGTCCTTTAAGTTAAACTTGAGTTATTTGAGAAACCGTTATGGAGATGATGAATTGAAGAGATCAATTAAGCTTAGTTAATTGGTTAAGGCAAAATTAATTACAGAATTAATTTAAACGACACATGATGTCGGAATAGGCTTTAAATGGGACTTTTGAATTCTAGGCTCATTGGGTTTTATCCTATTGGACATGGAGATTGGGTTGTATGAAAACTTAAATGAAATTGAACCCAAGAGGCCCAATTTCAAGTGATTGGCATTTATATGGGCCTTTGGTTGCTAGAGTCAACTTGTTGACTCAAGTAAAAGATGACAATCATCTTTTTGAAGCCTAAGGGGTATTAGTCTTCCAAAAATTCCCTATGCAGATTCATACTATCTTAGTGAGGGATTACTAGCATCATCCTCTCACTAAGCTCATCATCTTTTTCTCTCTAGTTGGTGAAGAGACTTAGGGCATGTTTACGTATCAGTAATGGGGAAAGTAAGGAATCAGAGAATTTAGGAATCGGAGAAATACTGAATTGGTATGGGAAGAATCATTCTCATTAAGCTGTTTACTAAACATATGGAATTAGCAAATGAATGAGATTGATTCCCATTGTTATTGTTTACTAATTTGTATGAATCAGAATCCAAATTAATTTTAGAATTATGGTAAAGTGGTAAGGGTATTTTTGGAAGTTATTAAGAGAAAACAAGAATGGGAATCGTATCGACTACTCCCCCCTAGTTGATCTGATACCTAGTTTTGAGGGAATGTGATTACGAATTTTGAGGTGGGGCCCACTTATTTTTTCATTCCTGATTGCAAGTAAACGTAGGGAAAGTCAGGAATGGAAATCATTCCCTTTCCTCTCAAACCCATTACTAATACGTAAACATGCCCTTAGAGGTTACCTATTTTGGTGACTTTTGGAGAACCTCTCAAGTTGGAGTTTTTCAAGGAGTCATTCAAGCTTCAACAACAAGGTGGAGATTTTGAAGGAGACATTCAAGCTTCAACAACTTTGGTGGAATTCAATCATAGGGTTGAAAGCACGCACTAAAGAAAATTCCTCCTTCCAATCTTCTTGGAAGTATGTTCTAGGAAAGTAGTACAACTATCACTTGGCTTAAAAGATTCATGGGAAAAGTTTTTGTTTTTGAACTCATAGATGCATGCTTAAGCTTCTGTTGCCATGATTTTATTTATCTATGTTCATGTTCAAATGAAACTCACGATTTTCTAAAGTTTTCCTTCAAGCCATATGCTAGGGAGGTTGCGTGTTGTCAATGCGTGAGGGATTATCCTTTCTCTATCTTCAGTTTGCAGCAGTCTAAGCCATCCGTAATCTTCTAAGATACTCTGGTGATCCCATAAATACGTAGGAAATTTCCCCATAATTTTTAGATTTTTTGCCATTTGTAAGGATATTTGCAACAACAAAAAAAAGAATAAAATAATCTAGAAATCCCTTTTCACTGACATAATGATTTAAATATCGAATTTAAGGGGGGAAATAAGAGTGTAAGGTTTTTCCCCATATTGATTATATCCCAATAGAAATTTTCCCCATATTTTTCAAATTTTTCTTGCAATTTTGACGAATTTTGCAAAAAAATTAAAATAAAATATTCATGAAATGCCAAGTGTTGGCGCTGGAGTGGGGAGTTGCAAACTTCAGGGACAAGCGACACATTCTCATGCCGCCACACGGCACTTGACCAAATTTTTATTCATTTTCACATAAATATTCATTTAAATTTGAATTTAAGGGGGGAAAAATTCGAGAAAAATTCCTCCCAAATCGTGATGAGATTTCCTTTGATGAAATATCCAGAAAAAGGCCACGGTATACAAATTTGGATATGAGATTAATGTGATTGAACAAATAAGAGTGTAAGGTTTACAAAGTGTACTATTGTTTCCATTTGCATCATCCACATGTCTAGGGTTGGCTCCCTAATTTTATTTTTCAGTCACTCCAAAACCCGGTATTGTACTTTCCTTACGAAGTATTCTTCCCCATAGATATGTAGGAATTTTCGCCATATTTTTCAGATTTTTCCTGTAATTTTGATGAATTTTGCAAAAAAGAAAGAATAAAGTATTCAAGAAATGCCAAGTATCATCGCTGGAGTGTGGAGTTGCAAACTTCCGCAACACACGGCGCATTCTCATGCTGCCACACTCCATCTAACCCTTTTTTTTAAAATTCCTTTTCACTTAAATATTCATTTAAAAATCGACTTTAAGGGTTTAGGGGTTGGGCACCTGGGGTTTAGAGTGTGGGGTTTACTGTGGAGGGTTTAGGGTAAAAAAATATAAAAAATTCCCCATAGTAATGCTCTTCTTTCCCGCTCATGGATTAGGGTTAAAAATTAAAAAATTCCTGGAAATGGGCAGACCGTATTGGAAGTGCTTCACAACATATATAAGTATTATCTTCCCAAAACTCGTATGTAAAACGTAATAAGCTGTATCAACAATAATCGAGATCGGGCATTAACATGTAAAACACTAACCCATATCAGGAATTAACACTAACTTAGATCGGCATTGCCTAAGACAACGAAAAGTGCTCCATACTAAAAGAATATGCTCTTACATTGTAATCCAGAACTGAAAAATGTAATTTTTTATGTTTTTTTAGGGATTTACAAGGTGTAGTGGCTATGAATGGGTGATTGCAACCAACATACCAATTGAATCTCACATTTAAAACCAGCTGGATGTCAAGGAACTTAATGCATATGCTGAAGTAATCCGGATAGTGAAGGGCATTAAAAATATCCTCGTACTATTGTTAGTTCTATCATTTTTTAATTTGGCAGTTAAATTGATGAAAAAGTAAGAAATGTTTTGCCTCTGTGGAAATCTTTTGGCTTTTCAAGTATGTCTTTTAATTTTGTAATCTGGACAGTTATGAGAAATTAAAAAGTGTTTGGCAATCTACAAATATGAATTTAGCACTGAAAGTTTATTATTTGTAACCTAGTTAGCTATGTATGGTACTCTTAATTTTTCAACATTTCATATGTCTGCATCTTAACTTCAAAATCGTGTTTGCCCTAAACAAGATACATTCGTATTTATTCCACTTTGTTTATGCGTTTTGCCTTTATCCATTTCATGTAAACATATTTCTTTTCATGCACTATTTAGGTATAGTATCAAAAATAGGTGTTAAGGGTTTCATATAGCTTGTATTTGAATAGAATATAAAACCCTTTTCAATTCAACAACTATTACCTACATAATTACAAACCACCCACCTAGTTAAAACTTTGCAAATTCATATAGTACACCCACCCAGTTAAAAACTTTGCAAGTTCATATTGTCTGTAGTACACCCATACAGCTACCAATATCCCTGCAACAACTGTAAAGCAAGCTTCAACTAAAAGAAGGACATGGGGTCATGGGAAATTTTGCCTAGGTCAACATTTGAGGTTAGAAACTCGCAGTATTTCAGGATGTACATCCCACAGTCGCCCCTGAAACATAGCAAAGAAGCTGTGATTCATTGTACAACAAATTCATTTAACAAGACAATGTGTTTAGGTGGAATATGACTCACCCGCCAACTTGTTGGGGTGCATCCATTACGTGATTAACTGGCCACTTACTTTTATGAATAAGACCATCACTAATATATCCCGCTTCTTCTAACAACTGGAGCAACATTTTCGCAACCAACTGCACTGCACGTTGGATAGCTTGGGTTCTACACAGATGTGTTTTCTAATCATATGCCCTTATCTCACACTCTTTTAAATCGACAACAAGTAAGATCCAGTGCTTTTGCCTTTGTAGGATGAATGACATAAAAATGTGATTCGCAGATGATCAAGATTTAGCCAACTTAAGCCCTTCGCCCTTGACCATTCCTAGTAGACCCTTGATGTGCTTATTGTCCTCCTTTCCCATAGACGCCTTCATTTGCATGTAATCTAAGCCATCACATTTCTGCATTGTGGCACACGAGTTATGCATCATAACAGATACCAAATTTACCAAATAACAATGCATAATTATGAAATAATATAGACTTGAAAAGTGGTTTCCAGTATCGTCGAGTCAGAATCCACCCACTTGCCAGAGCTGTTGTGCCGCTTCCGTAGTAAAAGTAAGGCCATGTCAATGTTCTACATTAAATTACTACATAGCATAGGCATTTTGACAAGTGTCCTTGGTCAGTAATCAAACAAATAAGTTATGCGAACCTTCCATACATTCTTCTCCACATAAGCGCACATGTGAACTATATTTTTCAATCATTATTATTATCAAATCCATTTCACCAATTACTCAATAAGTAATCATAATAAATCATTTACATTTCAATAAGGACGGGCAAAGGGAACTTACTTTTCGCCACCTCCAGAAGGGAATCAAGAGGAACTGGCCTTAGGGGGTCACCAATTGTGTCCTTCGAAATATTGGGAATCTCCCGACCTTGACATGGAGTTTCCTTTACCACTGCCCTTTGCCTCTTTGTCACAGACCCAAGAGTCTCACTTTTTCCTCGACCCCTCTTTTACAGGATCCCAACTATAACATCTTTACCACAATAACCCTCCACAATGGACATCTCAATCTTTTGAGGAGGATTTGTAAGAAATTTAATAAGGGTGACACACACCACAACTAGATTATCCCAATTTATATTCGAGGGTGTATATTGCACCTCTTATTTCTCATTTTGTACAGATTACTCTCTGGATTCGGCTACTACACCATTCTTTATTTTATGACTCTCCTCTCCAGCATACTCAGTCTTCCTCGCGTCTGCATGATTGGTACACTTTTACAAGGATAAAACTCTCTTATCTTGCTCACCCTTCTCACGGTGCAATACTGCAACCTCATTCCTCAACTGTTGCACAGCAGAGTTTAACTCATCAAGGTCCTTACATACCCGTGGAGCTACACTAGGTGCATCACATTCAGGAACATCTGATCACCAACTAATAGGCTGGTTAACAGGTCATTTACTCATGAAATCCAACATACTATTGAAATAAATTATTAAATACACACATGTTCGCTTTGAAATATGTAAGCGTTCAACAACAAATTTGAAGGACTAATGTAGGTTCCTCGAGCTGCTTACAATATCTAAGGGGGAATTCCTAATTCAACAATTAATTCATACGCCCAAATCTGCACCAAATAAATTATCAAAGTCAGTACTTAATTACGAACTTAAATTTTAGGTCAAACTACATAAAATTCCCTAACCTATATGGTCATTTTCAAGTTCATACCCAATTTTAGAGATATTTATGAGTACATACTCAAACTCCCGGAAACCCTACAAATTGCCCCTTCTATTACCTAAACCGTTAGTGAGTCTGTTAAATGTTGGCGTGTCAAAAGTGAGACCCATTTTTCGATGATGTGGACTTCCACGTGGACCAAAAATTAATAAAAAAATATTTTACTGTTTAAATTATTTTAAAATCTCTCTCTCTCTCTCTCTCTCTCTCTCAGAACCCAAAACCATCCCAGCCTGCAATGAACCCAGAAAATAATTTTTCAATGAGAGAGAGAGATATATATTTTTCAATAATTTAAACAATAAAATTATTTTTTATTAAATTTTGGTCCACGTGGAAGTCCATGCCATCAAAAAATGGGTCCCACTTTCGACACGTCAGCATTTAACAGACTCACTATTAGTTTGGCTAACGAAAGGGGCAATTTGTAGGGTTTCCGAGAGTTTGAGTATGTACTCATACATGTCTCTAAAATTGGGTATAAACTTGAAAATGACCCTATAGTTTAGGGGGTTTTATGTAGTTTGTCCTAAATTTTACAAACTCTAATTTTGAACTAAATCATACCTGGAAAGCATAGCTCAATCCCTTTATATTCCATGCAGGTCTGCTAATTCTTTTACGCTTCTCATCCTCCACGTTTTTCTTCCCTTTTTTCACTGAACTCTGCCCCCGCCTTTTTTCCATTTTCTCTGTCATTTACCCTTCCTATTATTGTTTTCATCACTCTCTTTCTTCCTAGGAGCAAATAACAAAGAATCTTGCAGATACTCAAACGATATAAAGCCCCACGGATATTTGTTGAATTCATCCATTTTATGAACCAAATGTAAGTAGTCCTCGTTTATCTTTTCATTTTGGGGTTTACTCATTATCAAAAACTCCACAAAATACAACAGTCTCAATTTGAATGAGTCCTTGAATTTTAGGAATGCATTTTCTAAGTCATAGCAAGTAATGTGACTCCTGTTAGTAAAATGAGCATCATAAATAGATTATGAGCATCCCCCACGGAAGTTATGTAAGGCTCTGTTCCACATTTTAGACAACTTATCAAACACAAGTCCTTTACACTGGACCCTATTGCATAACTAAGGCCCAGTATGTCCTTCACACCAAGTCCTCCAACTCACCGGAGTGCCAGAGCATGCACAATTTGACCACTAAATGCAATTTTATGGAGGCCCACCAGGTGCCCAAAACAGCTCTGTCTAAAACTTTTCATAAGCGCGAGTCACAAATACGCCTAAAATTACACAGAACTGTACTCGCCAATCATATATTATTCACCCGCGCAGAATAGACCTCAAACCCATATTCCAATAGACACCTTTTGATTAAGAAAGAGAAGTGATACATGCTCACAATATTATGAACACAATAAGATACAGAAGTGACACCTACTCACAATATTATCAACACATTAATATACATAATTAATACATAGAAACACTATTTTCAACACATTAAGATACATAATTCATACATACTAACACTATTTTCAAAACATTAAGATACAGAACTGATACACTATTTTCAACACATTGATACACTATTTTCACCTACAAACACTATTTTTAACACATTAAGATACAAGACTAATACACTATGTTCAACACATTAAGATAAATAATTTTCACCTACAAACACTATTTTCAACATATCAAGATACAGAACTAATACCTACCAACACTATTTTCAACACATTAAGATGCAGAATTGATACCTACTACAAGATGCATTGATCCTTATGCATCCCAAATCATCTCATATTCACAGTTAAGATCTTCAATTTTCTCTTCTACGTTCTACTTCTAATGGTACTTATTATTTGTTTTCCAAGCCCCATTAAATCACTAAAATGATGCCTTACACTCACACCACTAGATGGGCAAAGAAGGATTAGAATGAGTGTCAAAGAAAACGGAAAAAGGTTCCAACAAGTAGAATAAGCAAAGTAGCAGCTACAAATCTTGAAGGATCTATGATGCAGATTAACTAGGAAGAAGCAACAACTGTGAATCTACACTTCAACAAATTACCACAAACAATATGAAAAAAAAAACCCAAATTTTGGAAAGAGGAAAGAATATTTAAACTGCACCAAAACTTTTTAAAAAAGTTACTATGCTTCTACAAATTACTAAAAACTAGAAAACACAACACATGAAGCAACTGAAGCCAATTTATATTTTTGTAAACACAACTACTACCGAGAAAGTGTACTCTTACCTAGAAAATCAAAACCCTAAAATCCTAAACAAAAATTAAACATTAAGTGAATTCAATATAAAATGCAAACCTTAATATGAAAGAGAGAGAGAATTCGAGAGAAACGTACCAATTCTGACCAAAGAAAATAGGAGAGTGTATTGAGAGAGGAAAATCTTTTTTAGATGAACAAGAGGGAGTCAGATTAAAATGAATTCAGAGGCGGGATTGGAAAAGGCGGGGTAGGACATGTGACCTAAGGGCAAAGTGCAGCGTACCCGTTTGTATAGTAAGCTTGCTTTTTCTCTTCAGATGTTCAAATGACTTTGGATGGTTGGGAAATAGAAAGACTAGATGAGGGAGGTTCTGTGACAAGAGAAGAGGAAGTGAAAGAGAAATATTAGATGAGGGAGGTTCCGAGGAAGTGAAAGAGAAAGACTAGACGAGGGAGTTTCTGCGACAAGAGAAGAGGAATACACAAATTTATGTCAAGAGAAGAGGAATACACACATTTATGTCTGGTAAGTGAAATTTTAGGTGTTATAATTAGGGTTTATTCATAAATTAATTAAGAAGAAATGCGCGATTACAAGGAAGAAGAAAATTAATGAAGAACAAAGTTGCATTTTTTTTTTTTCTCAAAAGAGAGGCGCGACTTGACACATGAGCTCAGAAGAAACTGCAGCCTACCCGTTTGTAAGCTTGCTTTTTCTCCTAAACCTTTCAGATGTATTTCAACGGCTAGGATTGATTCTCATATAAAATTCTCACATAGTTGTTGTCACCTAATCCGAGCGGGAGAAGGGAAATGAATGAAAGTTGCGGACGCTTCGTGTACCAAAAAGACCCAATAATACAAACGTAGGACGAGACAGCCAGAACCGGATCCGACGGTTTGAATTAAAATTAGACCCTTTTCATTTCCCTTCACCCACCCACTCTTAACTCGACTCAGCATCCTTAATTTTACTCCCCTTTTCAATATCGCCACCCTTATCCCTCTCCCCTCCTCTCTCCCCCCCTCTCCTCTCAAGTCTCTGAAACTCTGTCTCCAATGGCCAATGTCCTCCGAACTTCTCCTTTAGGGGCAACTTTTGCACAACTTCCTTCCACTCTCTCGCCAAACTCCCCAAAACCTTCATATGTTTCGTTTAGACAAAGCCAGAGCGGCAGCATACCTTATCTCACTCTAAGCTCTCTCCGGTTCTCTCACTTGCCGTCCCTCCGGTTCCCCAAGTTTGTTCCTTTGGCTTCCCAAGGTGAAACCGAAACTACTGAGACCGTGGAGGAGGTTCGACAGCCCGAAGAGATCGAGGTATTATTTATTTGTTTTATTCCTGTTTCTTTAAGTTTTTAGATTTTTTTTTTTCCTTAAATTCCAGAAACGATTAGAGATGAACCAGAATTTTAGGTTTAGAGTTTGTAAGGTGGTTTGGTTGTTGATTGAGAAATTGATTTTCCAAAAGCAGTAGAAACCAAGCGTAAGATTACTTTATTTTTCTTGGGTAAATTGGTAGGATTATGAAATGTCCCATTAGCATCATGTTCATGAATAAATCAAATCCCTCCTGCCTGCGTTTGAGGTACTTTAATTAACACTTGTTCTAACACCATGTAAAAGCTTGAAACAAACCTCCCTCTCTTTTGAAAAAGAAGGAAGTATCTACACAGAACTTCCATATTACAGTAGAAATTCATATAATTCTTATTGGTAGTGGTCTGGTTTCCATTTTAAGATAGGTTTCAGTTTCAATTTGAAGATAGAATCATTGTTTCCAGTGGTGAAGACATAGCGCAAGGTGTTTTATGTCTCTCCTGTTAAGAATAAAGCTTTGCAAAACATTAACGTTCCTCTCTTACCTTTGCCTCCACCCTTTAAGAAACTAGGCAGAATGACTTATTTTTCTCTTTCTTTCTAGATGGTGATAACAACAATACTAAGTATTTTGATTTATATGATATTTGAGCTTAGTTACAAATTTACGAGACTTAGAAACTGTAATGAAGATGATGATGAAAAAATGTTTCATTTTTATCAAATTCACTGCACCAAAAGGAGGTTAGCATTATCTTTAAGAATGAGAGAGGTTTTTGTAAAATCACTATGTCTAAGCCGCACTTTTGTGGTCTATTTGTTTCTTTACCATGTTTTTAAAAATTACTCCAATTCTTAAATACAGAGATATTGAAATATTGAGATTGATTTCAGTTTGTTTATGATTGTGAAATATTTTTTTATGTATGTAAATTTTTTTCTTATTCAACTTTGTTTGCACAGAGTTCTCTCTTATTTATGTTTTTTTTTTCAGATAATGTTCAGTTGATGGTTCGTTTCTTTCCTCTTTTAATAATTTTAATTCAATATAGGAACCATGTAATTACAAACTGATTAACTGACCTGGATTGGTGTCACCTTTTTCTAATATAGTTAATCGTGATTGCCTGTTATTTTTAATTCAGTTTCCTTATTGTAGATTTTACTTAAACTCGTTAGTTCAGAACTGTTTAGCCTTCAGGTCTATGTGACGGATTAGAAAAAAGAAAGAAGAATTGGCTGATGTTTGCTTAGTTCAATGCGTAATTGATGTAGACTCTTATACTCATAAACTTTGAAGACCCAACGACATTTATTTTCTCTTTCCACTATTGAGTTTTGCATATCTTGTTGGGAATCAGAGCATGTCATCTACATGATATTAGGATTATAATATCTTTATGTTTTATGTTCAAACTCTTTAATTGTTTCAGACCAGGGCAGGGATGGTGAGTCATGTTGCCATAGAGATTCTGGTGTCATTTAAAAGAAATTGTTAACTTGTTAGATTGTTATTTTACATATATGTATAGTTATTGTGTGTGTGTGTGTTCTTTTAAAAGAAGAAACATTTGTTCTGAGGTTCCCGGCATCTTACTTATGTTTTCCAATTATATAAATGGAAAATATTTTGTATAAAAATGATTTCTTTATCCACACTTCAAAAATAACAAAAATTGTTGTTTTTCGGTTCCCTACTTTTCTTACTTTTTCTAATTACTATATAACAGGACTCTTCAGATGGTGCAGTAAGTGTGGAAGATAGTACAAGCGACGATGAAGAAAGTGGTACAAGTAATGATGATGAAGGTGATGCTGAGGAAAAACCTGTTTCAGCCATCATAGCATCACTGCAATTATACAAAGAAGCTTTGGCCAGTAACGATGAATCAAAAGTAGCTGAGATAGAATCTTTCCTCAAATTTATTGAAGATGAGAAAATAAGTCTTGAAAAGAAAGTGGCCTCTTTGTCTGAAGAACTGTCAGCAGAGAAGGTTCGGATTCTGAGGATAAGTGCAGATTTTGAAAATTTCCGTAAAAGGACTGATAGGGAACGGATTTCTCTGGTAACAAATGCTCAGGGGGAAGTTGTGGAGAGTTTGTTGCCCGTAGTAGATAATTTTGAGAGGGCTAAAACCCAGATTAAGGTGGAGACAGAAGGAGAGGAGAAGATCAACAATAGCTATCAGAGCATTTATAAACAGTTCGGAGAAATCTTAAGCTCTCTCGGTGTTGTCCCTGTTGAGACAGTGGGGAAGCCCTTTGATCCGTTGGTAAGTCATTCAACCCTTTTGGTCATGCATAGGTGAATACTTGTTAGCATAGAAATGGCGCCCTTCCTGACATCTAGTGTTGGACATTTTCATTTGTCTGCTTAGTTTATAATGAGGAGTTAATTTTAGTTACAAGTAGGTGTATAAGAGAAGACATCAGAATTATACTATCAATAACCATAACCCCAAATTTTATCCTTTTACTGGAGGGGTGCACCAATTACCCTGATCAATACTGATATAGGATATGGGTGAATTGTAAATTTTGGTAGTTTAGCGGAAGCGAAAACAATGGAAAACAGAAAATAGAACGAACAAGGATAGGTCGGGAATCACTCCAGGGGTTTGGCTTCACACCAAGGAGTCTCCAATCTCTGGAAAATAAACTTTGGTTAATATCTCAACAACTGAATTTTAAAGAACTACATGGGGGGTATTTATAGCAAACTAAAACCTAGAGACAATAGGATAAAAATCCCTTACTAAAAAAGAAATCCTAATCCACCTAGGAACTAATTCAAGTAAACTAGGAAACTAAAATAAAATCCTACTAAAATCTGGAAACTAACATCCTAGTGAAATCTGGAAAACTAGAGAATCTAGGAAACTAACTAATGATGTCCGCATCAATTCCCCCTGGCTGAAAAGATGTTGACTCCAGTGAGATAAAGTTGTAATAACACTCCAAAATGTCGGGATCAATGTGCGACGTCCTCCTTTGTAATCCGAGTAGGTTTAACTTCCACTTGATTCTTCAAGCGTAATGATATGTAGAGCTTTGGCTTTACCTACTTTGTCTTGCTCCTCTCTTGTTTCGTATAGATTGATTCACGAGCTTGGGTTGAAGTGGCTTCTTCGTGATCTTCTTTCCTTTATGGATGAATGAACATATATTTTCTTGACCCAAGATGGTAACATTGTGATCGTAGATGAAGAGAATATGACTCACATCCATATCCACCACATCACACCAAACATGATCTTTGTTAGATGAAAACTGTATAGGAATGTGACACCGTTGGCTAATAGGGATAGAAGATATATTGGCAATCCATGCTACTCTGTATGGCACAGGATGCTTCTCGGGTGACAAACCAAGACGCGAAATAGTTAGTGTTGACACCACATTGATACAACTCCCATTATCTATGATACCTTCCAATCTTTATCTCCAGACTTGATGTAAGTGTGGAAAATTGAAGTCCTAAGCCAATCCTCAGTTTCCTTCCTAGGTTGAGCCAAAGTACACCTTACTACTGCTAATGTTGGATGAGGGACTTCAAAATCAATTCCACAATCTTCATCAGGTTGTTGGGGTTCATAAATATCTTCCTCGAATTTGCCTTGATTGTCAGTTGGTTCGTTAATGCGTGCACACAGATTTCTTGTTGCCTCCTTCGTTGGGCACTGGACAGCAAAGTGTCAAAAACTTTGGCATCTGTAACATCTTTGCGTTCAACCAACACGTGTATCAACTAGCACTCCTTTTCCTTTGGCAGTTTTTACTAAATTAGTCGTAGATGTTGGAGTCTTAGAACTTGGAGTCACAGATGTGCCAACATGAAAATCAGATCTTTGAGAATCAGTTTGATGGACTACATTGGACAACTTTAAATACTTATCTAATTCTTGTACCATCTGAAAAACCCTCTCTAAAGTATTTCACGTTATGAGGAGTTAATTCTCTTTGAAGCTCTGGACGAAGACCTGATCTAAACCGAGAAAGTCATCCTTTGATCTTCCCTTATGTCACATCGCAACATGAATTCCTCAAATTTTGCAATATATTCAGCCACTAACATGTTGTCTTGACGAAGAGTTTGCCACTCGTCCAACAAACATTGTTGATGTGATAATGTTACATATTTCTGCTCCAACCTTTCATTCATCTCAACCCAATGGATGATTGGTTCTTCACCAGCTCTCTCTAGTTGTGTTTCAACATTGGTCCAAAATAATCCAGCTTGACCCACCAATTTTATCTTAGCAAATCTCACCCTTTGAGCTTCAGACATATCATGCCACACAAAATAGCGATCTGTGATAGCTAACCAGTCGAGGAATGCTTTAGGATTTAGCTCACCATCAAAATTAGGAGCGTCAACTTTCACTGATCTCATCACCTTTTCATCAGGGTCTTGCTCATGGCCACGATGAAAATTTTGCCTTTCGTCGTCTCGATTATACTCCTATCGTTATGTCTCTCTGCGTCTCGGTCATTCATTCTATCACGATGTTGTCGATCACGATTCCTCTCTTCTCCATTCACACTTGCTTCGTCATGTTGATTAGTTGCCCCTATGTCTGCAACGATCAATGTCTCAAATCGTCCTTCAAAGTCTGTAAAATGACAATAAAAAAGTTCCAATCTGGTGGACTGCTCTTTGATGACAGTGGTCAGTTCTGCCATCATCTGCTTTGTCATATTTTCCATCATCTGAGCAATCTGTTCAAGGTCCATCACTGGCTGGTCTGTCTTACCAGTCTTTAGTTGGAGCCTTAACTCGACACACGACATAAACAACAAGAAAACTAAGACTTTGAACCCGAGGAAAAACGAGAACCTGTCTCTGATGCAAAATTTGATGTAGGATATGGCTCTGATGCCAAATTTGATGTAGGATATGGGTGAATTGTAAATTTAGGTAGTTTAGCAGAAGCGAAAACAATGGAAAACGGAAAATAGAACGAACAAGGATAGGTCTGAAATCACTCCAGGGGTTTGGCTTCACACCAAGGAGTCTCCTATCTCTGGAAAATAAACTTGTCTTAATATCTCAACAACTGAATTTTAAAGAACCACGTGGGGGTATTTATGGCAAACTAAAACATAGAGACAATAGGATAAAAATCCCTTACTAAAACAGAAATCCTAATCTACCAAGGAACTAATTCAAATAATCTAGGAAACTAAAATAACATCCTACTAAAATTCTAGTGAAATCTGGAAAACTGGAGAATCTAGGAAACTAACTAATGATGTCCGCATCAAACAGAGTCTGTCTTGATGGCCAATAACTACATGTGCAGAATTTTGCCATTTTGTTAGTTGACAAATGACTTCTATCTTATGATTTGCTTTATGCAGGTAAGATACCAAGTTGGCTCGAAATTCAATCAATTACTTGATGAATATTATCAAGTACTTAGTCAATTTTGTTCAGGTTTGATGAAGACCTGGATACGGTTTTAAGTCAGACCAAATCATGATTGAATCGAGCCAATTTGGTGAGTTCATGATAGTGAAAACTACATGTCTCCTCTTTCGCAATAGTAGGATGAACACCTCATTATAGCATTTAGGTTATTAAATGGTTAAATCTTATGAAAAGTTTGTCTGACATGACACTTGGTATGCACTCGTTATATCTTTTAGGACATAAACAATTTGTGCAATTCCTAATACTGAAACTTGAATTTGCAATTTTCTTTTACAAGTTGCATGAAGCAATCATGCGTGAGGACTCCACGGAATTTGAAGAAGGTGTTATAATCGATGAATTTCGCAAGGGGTTTAAGCTTGGTGACAGGCTTTTGCGTCCGTCGATGGTAAAGGTATCAGCTGGTCCAGGGCCTGCCAAGCCAGAGCAGCAAGTTCCTCCTTCTGAAGAACAGGATGCCAGTGAAACCACCAAGGAGGGCAGCACAGAAACAGAGTCAGCTTAAAGACCAGATACTCAGTCTAGTTTCAGTTTTGTATCAGCAATAGTAAGTTCATTTGTAGTTCAATTAGTAGGCTAGTAAATTTTGTTGGGCGTGATTGTTTCTGGTAGCATATTACTGTTAATTTTATCTTTTTACCGGGAAAATGATACCGGTTTGATGGAATCATCATATTACTGTTAACACATTTGTTTGTGTGTTAGGATATGAGCACGTGCTGCCTTGAGTACTCATTTGGATGTGCTTGAATGTTTAGTGCTTTAGTGCACTCAAAATATCAATTGGAATTTTTATTTGTTGGTGGTTGTGGAGGAACTAAACCTGATGTACGAACTCAGAGGGTATTTAGTTGTAGAAAAATGCCCGACATGGACCAGCTAGTAGAGGTGGAAAACAAGAAGGTTAGGTAGGTTGTGGTTGAGGAACGAGAGATTGCGATAGAAGAAGAAGAAACAGGAAAAGTAGAGAATTGGGAAACAAATAAAGAAGCAGGAATTTTGAGATGAAATCAAGGGGCTTTGATGAGATTCATTTGCTGTAACAATTGGAGTTGATTGAGAACAAAGATTCTCACAAATCTGATTTTCCATTTAAAAGGACACAATGAGTGTATTTTATACTTTAGCTGACACATCAGCTTAACAAACTACAATGAGTGTATTTTATAATTTCTTTAATAGCATTAGAAGACTGATTTTGATATTTGACTTTAAACAACTTTAATAACTTCCTTTAATAGCATTAACATTGACTTTCATCTTTGACTGCAAAGTGCTATGAAATTTTATAAAATAATTTTATTTGATTTTGTTTTTCAACATCTAAACCATCCATTTTTTAAGTCTTAATTCATAGTTTGTTTTTACAAAAAATTAGACAAATTAAAAACCAGTAATACATCTAGTTGTGATCAACAAAATAGATGAATACAATGCTTTAAGAAAACACTAAAATGACAACAATTAATGGAGTGATTAAATGATTTCGAATTTAAGTGATATTTTGCAAAGATAATCCTTGAAGAATACCTATAAACAATTCGAATACTTGAAATACATTGCATAGTCGGCTCACAAAGTGTCCCTGATATAGAGAGAGATCGCTCAACATGTTTTTTTTAAAGAAGTATATAAACATTTTATCACAATACCACAAATGGAGTATACAATTAACTAGTGGATCTCCGAAGAGATTTTTGTTTGAATCAATTAAATGAGGAGTTTGGAGTTGTACAATAAACTTTTTTATTTTTTATTTATTTAACCCAAAAAAAGAAAAAAAATAAGAAGAAGTGCCAACCACTAACTCTTTCTTCTTCTTTTATTTTTTGGTCAGAACAATGCCAACCAGCTAGGAAATGGATAGCTGCTTTTTCTGTTCCATATACTTTTTCATACTCTTTTTGTATTTCTAAGGACAAAAGAGAACCCAGGGTAGCTGAGTAGCTGACTAGTTATTACTTTACTTACCAGTCAACCTACTCTCCGATGATTTGGTTGCATTTCCTCCACACTCTCTACTCTCCGATGATTTGGTTGCATCTCCTCCACACTCTCTACTCTCTCTCTCTCTCTCACTCTGCCCAAGCGAGCAGTAACTCCCAATTATTGTAACGGAAAAAGAAAAAAAAAACCAACATAATTTGGATGAAATTGTGAAAAACCAATGACACGGGTGAAATTGGTGAATAAATTCAATATGATAGTTAAAATGACTGAAAAATTAATTGAAGGTGGAGATTTTGACAAGCTGATAGTTCAAGGGTATTCGCCAGTTTACCCTTTCTAAAAGGAAAAGAGTGAACGAAGGGTAGCTGATGGTTACCAGTCAACCTACTCTGATGATTTGGTTGCATCTCCTCCACTCTCTACTCTCTCTCTCTCTCTCTCTCTCTCTCTCTCTCTCTCTCTGTGCCCTAGCGAGCAATATAACTTCCAACATAAATTGGGTGTCTGGTCCCGGAAGAGACCACTGAAACTAAAAACTCTATCTGAGGACTTTTGAACGCATCCGTCGCCTAAGAGGAGGAGGCCCCTTGGGTAATAAACTCCTGTGAGTCTCTTCTCTCTTTCATTCTATCTACCTCTGTTCTGTATATATAATGAGAGTGAGAGGGAACTTTTATGTTCCTAGCTCCTTAAAAAGTTTCCATCAAATTTTGTATCTCATGCTGCAAAGTTTTGATATGATTGTTTAAAGTTTGAATACATATTATATGTATATTATATAATTTTAGGTTTGTTATAATACTGTTAGTGTGGTAACAAGTCAATTAAATAATCATTTGGATGTTTTAAAATTGTGATGTGTTGGGAGGCACACTGTGCATCCCTTGATTACATATGACTTTGCAGGTTATATAAAAATAATTTTTTGGCCAAAGGGTCTCAGTCAGAACTGAGAAAACAAAAACAGAGCTGCAAAACACAAAGCGCCACCTAATAAGCTTTGTCTTTCAGTAAATATATATTTATGAATGATTTTAGTGGATACAACAGCTTGGATTTGGAATTAACTCTGGAGGGAGAATTCTTGTAAAAAATAATACTTCTCTCTCTCACTGTGAATATGGTGGTACTCTATATATTAGAAATAGAACAAATTTTGCTCTTCAATTTGATAATTTCTGTAGCAATAGTAGAATGCACGTTTTCTTCGCCCATGAGAATAATTTCCAATCTTTTCTATATTTGGCACTTGGCAGGTTAAAAAGAAGTAACTAAAAGACACTTGGTTACATGGAAGAAGACAATATTAACCAGACTCTTTTGACAAAAGAGAAGGGTGTACAAGAAAATGGTGTTGAGGATAAGGAGGAGGATGAGAATTTGCCACTCAAAACCAGGGTATGGAGGGAAACCAAGACGATGTGGGTGGTGGCTGGCCCTGCTATCTTCACCAGAGTTTCCACATTTGGAATAAATGTCATCAGTCAAGCCTTCATTGGTCACATTGGCTCTACACAACTAGCTGCATTTTCGCTTGTATTCACCGTACTCATCAGGTTCGCAAATGGGATCTTGGTATGTTTAGTTTTATTTTGGCTCCCTACAATCTTCTTATTTGCACATGCATTCATCACCAAGACAACAGCAACCTAGCATAAACTTGATTAGATGGGTAATTTTAACAATCTGAACTCCACCGTGAATTTGAAAGACGTTTGGATATAAACTTGATTAGATGGGTAAGAATATAGTTGCAGATCCAAGCTTTTAGTTGAAAATTTTAAAGCTAGGCAATATGAATGTATATGTAGGAAGTAGGAACATATAAAAAAAAGGTTGCTAATATAAGGCAATAATCAAGGTTTGAAGACCAGTAATCTGAGGGATGTTTCTGAATCTGTTATTCTACAGCTGGGCATGGCTAGTGCGCTAGAAACTCTTTGTGGTCAATCATACGGTGCGAAACAGTACCACATGCTTGGAATACATCTTCAGCGGTCATGGGTAGTTCTGTTTATTAGCACAGTGCTCCTCATTCCTCTTTGCATCTTTACAACCCCGATTTTAGAGGCATTAGGCCAAAAAGATAATATTTCAGAAGAGGCAGGATATATTTCTCTGTGGGTGATCCCTGTGCTTTTTGCTTTTGTTGTATCCTTTACCTGCCAAATGTACTTACAAGCACAGAGCAAAAATATGATCATTGCTTATGTGTCGGCAATTTCAATTGCAATCCACATCCTCCTTTCATGGCTTTTTACTGTCAAATTTAAGTGGGGGGTTGCCGGTGTAATGGTGTCGACTATTATAGCATATTGGCTACCCAACATTGGTCAGCTGTTGTTTGTTCTATGTGGAGGATGCCCGGAAACATGGACAGGCTTCTCAACCTTAGCTTTTACAAATCTCTGGGAGGTCCTCAAGCTGTCTCTGTCATCCGGTGTTATGCTTTGGTAAGACCTTATTGTTAGTTTTACTTTTGGTGTTTTTCTGTCGTTCCTTAGTTTATCTTTCTTTACATGCATGCGTAATTTGTTAGGATGCTACTGATTTCGCTTGTTTGAGAAAATCTGGATGGAGGCAATATTAATCTGGAACTGTCACATAGAGGCAATCAACATAATGTACATGTCTATATAGCCCAGAAAATTAACTTTTGTGTAATATATACTTCTATTTGAAAATATTAAAAAAAAAGGTTAGACTCTCTTTCAGTAATGCTTTTAGTCCATACATAAATAAAAACATAAAAAAACTGGTACCTCAGGACTCCTAGTGGTAGATATTCAGAAGAATGATATTGATATGGTTGTTTTGGGATGAATGTCTTATGCCTCCTTATAGTAGTAGTACATATTTGGAGCTTCTAAGTAGAAATCTGATTTTCCTTTACAGTCTTGAGCTTTGGTACAACACAATCTTGGTTCTTTTAACCGGAAACATGGAAAACGCAGAAGTCTCTATCGATGCTCTATCTATTTGGTAATTTTTCAGAGCCTTCCTCTGTCCCGTGATCATTTTCACATATCCTTTCGCCTTTCTTTTTTTTTTTCTTTACATTTTGATGTGTTCAATGTAAACATTGCAGCCTCAACATTGTTGGGTGGGAAATGATGATATCCCTTGGTTTCCTGGCTGCAGCAAGGTACTTATTATTCTCATTATCATTTTTCTTCAGAAAATAAGATGTTGTACTGATGTTTGGTTAAAATGTTCTAGTGTACGAGTGTCGAATGAGCTTGGAAGAGGTAGTGCAAAAAAGGCAAAGTTCTCTGTTAAGGTTATTGTGTCGATATCATTTGCTATAGGGTTTGTGCTTTTCTTGCTTTTCCTATTCTTGAGGGAACGTCTTGCCTATATTTTCACCAACGATGAAGAGGTAGCTACAATGGTTTCCAACTTGTCACCTTTATTGGCATTCTCCATACTCTTGAACGGTGTTCAACCAGTTCTCTCAGGTACTATTGCTATTTCTCTGATACTCTCACTCATATTTGAAGGATATCAATTTCCTTTCATGTCGTCAAATTTCAGTTAATTTAAACGTTTATCAGTATTTGACGACACAAAAGAAAAACAAGAAAGAAATCACTTAACATTTCCTTTTCCGATAACGAATTTTATATCGACAGGAGTTGCTCTCGGAGCTGGATGGCAGAGTACTGTGGCATATGTGAACATAGCATCCTATTACCTTATAGGGATTCCTGTCGGGGTGGTGCTTGGTTATCCTCTAAAGCTGCAAGTCCAGGTGAGCTATTTTAATCTTCTTCTCACTCATAGTAGTTTGATTTTCTTCTCCAAATAACTGATTGCATAAAGTCTCTTGTGTAGGGTGTTTGGATTGGAATGTTGTTTGGAACATTAGTCCAAACTGTTGTTTTACTCATACTGACCTACAAAACTGATTGGGATAAACAGGTATGTTTAATTTTTTTTTTTTTTTTTATACAAAAGATATTCAAAGAGGGGGGTTTCTCACACATACACACACACTGTCAATGTGCCATGGGGGATGGAAGTTCAAACATGAACCACTAATCTGCAAGTCAAGGCACTTTCCACTGGTTTTGTTTGTTGCTTTACTCAAAATTTGTACAGCATTGCAAAACTCAAGTACCTAATTACAGTAAGCAACTAAAACTCGTATGAATATTTGCAGGTAACATTAGCTCGTAGCCGTGTTAACAAGTGGGAAGTAACAGATATTGGAGAATCGAGCCCCGAGACATAAAATCTCTGGCGTTTATCAACCTTCCTTCAATTCTTCATATTATTTTATTGTTGGATTAATAATAGTTAGGTTCATATCTTTTAACCTTACACATCCTAACATTGGCCGGTCTGTCATGATAACCATCAAGTTAACCACAGCACTCAGTTTGCTCATTTGTTCCTTACATGGATGATGGATGACAAACAGATGACACATGGATGTGAAGATTTTGTAGCGAGTTTCCAGTTTGCATGCGTGATCTTAATCAAGATCGCACCAATTGTGTTGATATTGTGCCATTATTTCGTATTTTGTTTCAGTTTCATTTGTCAATTTGGTGTTTAAATGTTTGAACACGTGTGTCATACTAAAAAAAAATTCAAGAATCATCAAATACAAGGTTGTGTCCATTTACATTTTCGATCTTTGAGAAGGTAAAAATGTAACTTGTGACCTCTTCTAATATTGTAAAATAAAAACACGATCAAATTAATAGGTAATTTGTCATATCGATTAATAGGTACATCATTGCAAAAATTAGGCCGATTGAGTATATCAATTCTTAAAAGACATTGACCAAATTGTTACAGAATTCAAAATGCGGTGCAAAACATTAGATGACCCATGTAACTTTATTATTCTCAAGAGATGCGAGCGTGTTACAGCTCTTATTTTACTTCTAGTTTTTTTTTACCCCATAAAAAATGGAGCATCATCAAAATAACAAACCCCCAAATCAAGGTTGCATCTCCAGTTAGCCAAGTAGTCAGCGACACAATTCCCTTCCCTATAAATGTGGCGAATTTCACAGCTACCAAAAGCCTTCATAACACAGCATGAACAAATCAAAGAGGGAAGAGGATGGCAACCCAAACCCTCAACATTCTAAATGAGTTGCACAACAACAACAACAACAACAACAACATCCATCTCAACAAGTAACCGAGTTATTACACCTTTAGTCAGAGCATGCTTGAGACCCAAAAAAAAACCCCCAAATCTCAACCCCAAGATTTGACCCTTGGCCGATTCGGTTCACCTGTTTTGATTTAATCTTGTGATGGTAGGGTAAAGTTCCCCATTGGCTTGAAAACCATTGGTGGTCAACAAGTCAACTTTCTTTTTTGTGTGTGAGTGTGCCACTGCTAGTAGTTTAAACCCTAGCAAACTTCTAAAAACTAGATGACTTGCACCCCAAGTTATTGATTCTAAACAAGCAATTGTGAATTTGGGTGAGGAAAATCTCCCAAGTAAGTTCTTTTCTTGCCTCAGACTGGTGAAGACTTCACAATTTTTTACAAGATACAAAGCTGTAGTTCTGGCGAATAAATAAAAGAAAACAAACTGTTTAAGCATAACCGCCTATTACAAAACTTAAAAAGAGAAATGCCAAGTTCGAAAAAGACAAGAATGTTGGACTTCGATTTTTGCCCGTAGCTGCCTCATCGGGCTGGATTGGATGTGTCTATGTTGGATTCAATCGTCGGCACCTTCAATTGATGAGTTTCACTGGAAATCGATACCAACGCTTTGAGTTTGGTAGAGCTGCGATCTATTTTAGGCCCTAGAAGGCTTTTTGAACGAGCACTGGGACTCTTTGGTCCAAGAGGCGTATGGCTAGATTGATGATCACTAGACTAGAGCTGCACTGTAGTATCTATTTTGCTTGATCAAGTGTTGGGCCAAAATTGACACATCCAAAAAGATGGAAGCCCAAAACTGTAAGAGTCCAAGGCTCATCGTGAGCAAACAAGGCTGATTTGGGCCTCACAGGCCCAACATAATAGGAAGAGGAGTCCAGAAGAAGGAACAATCCCACGTGGCAACCTCTGGGATAAAAAGTCAGCAATGGCAACCTCTGGATGAAAAAGTCAAATGGCGGAAGTCAGCAATGGCAATGCCATAGGAGAAGTGATTGAAGGGTTCGTGACATCAAGTTGATTCTGAAGAACTGAAGATTAAATCCCTTATATATGTATATTCAGAGATTTTTCTTCTGTCTTTACAGAGAATGTAATTCTCCCAAGGAGATAAGCAAGTTACAATCTCATAGAGGATAAGCTGTCCAGAAAAGGAATCAAACTAACCATCACGGGTAAAATATCACAAGGGGCAGTAGAAATTGGGAAAGAGATTAGGTTCCTTTTCAAGAAAATCAGGGAAGTGATTGCCTATCTGAGAGCCTATCTGCCAAAACTGAAGAAGAAGAGGAAAAGGGGAAATATCTTTGCTTAATAAATAAACACAATCACCCTACTCGAGAAGAAACAGTTTACTATAAATACAAGAAGGTGAACAGGGTAAAGGACACTCAAAAACAACCAAAAAATCAATCAAAAACAAAAACTCAAAATGATCACTTGATCTCAAAAAACTTCAAAACACTGAAGCAACCAAAGCTCATTGAGCCAAGACACCAACACAAACACACAAAAACCTCAACAAATTTCACATGCAAGTCTCTAGCCCACTGTCCTCGAGAACAGCCATACGCCTTTGATCAAGAAAGCGCAGCTTCACAAAGCTTAAGGTACATTGAAGCTCGCGAATCAACCTTTGGTATCGATTTATAGTTGAAGCTTAGCAATCGAGTTGTCAACGGTCCATCCGGCATTTCAATTGTAAACCTTCTATCTCGAAATGGAGTTCCAACGTATCTTCATCTCTCTAGCATGAGTATTTATTGTTATAGTTTTGTAAAAGGCAGTTCGCTAAGAAACAGTTTAAATTCCATCAACCATTAGAACAACCTCGTTATCTGAGATAAATTGTTAAAGTCCTCACGAGGCAAGAAAAGAACTTACTTGGGAGATATTCCTCACCCAAATTCACAATCGTTTGTTTGCAGAAATCAGTAACTTGAGGCGCAAGTTATCCATTCCAAACTAAGTCTGCTAGAATTTTTATTACTAGCAGTGGCACGCACACCAAAGAAAGCTGACTTGTTGACGATATGGTTCTCAAGAACTTTGCCCTTCCGTCACAGAGTAAACGCAAACGGGCAAACACAAGCTTTATGTAAATTTGTTGGGGTTTTCATATTGTAAAAACCATTCTACTTGACTTGGCTTTGTTTTGAACCAAATTTGTAACAAGAGAAATCTCGCTTTGTAAAAGCTTTTCAATCAAAACTGTAGATTTTGAATTCTAGCTGATTTGTTATTGTGGATCAAAGAGCTTTGGTTGCTTTAAGTCTGAAGGCTTTTTGAGATCAACTGATCTTTTGAATTTGTCAGTATGACTTTGCGAGTTTTTATCTTGATTGATTTTTTGGCTGTCCTTTTTATCTGTTCACCTCCTCTCGTATTTATAGAAAAATGCTTTGAGTGGGTTTTAATTGCTTTAAAATCAAGCAATCTTTCCAAAAGATTTTCTTTTTTCAATGCCACAAAAAGAGGGGAGTTATTTATTTTGGCAAAGAGGAACCATCAACAATCAGTTTTCATGGTGGTCTTTTCCTTGCTTTCTCTTGAAAAGAAAAAACCTAGTCTTCTTGTTCTCTGTTTGTTTTTTGAAAAAACACAATCTGCCATGATGATCCGTTTGTTTTTCCTGGTGAACAACTCCCTTACTCCCTACTTATCTCTTGAAAATGTAACATGCTTATTTCTTGGAAATATAACCTGCTTTGGTGCAAAGCTTCTCTACATATGGAGAGGGATTTGATCTTCTTTTCCTGGCTAAAAATGGAGAAGTTCTTTTGTAAGACCTGGCTTCATTAACTCCCTATCACTTCCTCTATCTTAGTTGAGAATTTTGACTTTTCAAAGTCAGGAAGTCACGTGGGGCTCTTTTGAGAAAACATTCTTTAGTAAGAAAGATCTGCTGACTTGATTTGATTGCGTGCTGTGAACTCCGTCTCTATAAAGCACCTACACACATGTCTTATGTCTCTATAAGAATGACTTGAGACTAGTCATCCTCACAATTGAGCAGATATAGTGTGCACCAGTCTTTGCAAGTCACCATTGTCCAAATGGTGATCCTATGACCAAGAACGTTTTAGGATACGATATTCTTATGATAGAAAGGTCTCGTGAATCTAACTTCTTCATACTACTTTCCATTTATATCTTTATCCATGAACTTGTTACTTTGCATACATTATGTTTCTTAAAGTAACATTCACGCCATATTGATTATATTTATTATATTATATCCATAGAATTTTTCATTTTATATTGGCTTCTAGAGCATATATCTAACGGTCTCCCACTTGCACGTAAAGCCAATCAGCAGCACAATGTGTTTGCACTTAAGACTCTTATCAATCCATTTATAGCTCACGTGTACAAGGCTTCAATGATCTATGTCATATCAACTTTCTTTGCAACTTAGAGACGAACGACGTCATGAGTTACTAGCTCATTTATGTAACGTACGTCTTCTCTGAATTTTGGATGATTGATGAGAGTTAAGTTACTTGGCTTGAGCTATTGTCTCATGAGTATTCTCTTCTTTTAAAAACATTGATCTTTCGTGGTAGGAACTACTCTATAAAGGAGATTCATTTTTTATCCAAAAGGTGTTGACATATCAACCTCTATTGCATAGATATGTACTGTGCTTGGTTATGAACCAGCTACTGTTACAGCGTCCAAATTTATCTAGAAACCTTTCTTGAATTTGTTCCTATATCGTAGGAATTAGTGATCATATTGGAGTCAACAAAGGTGTACGCTTCCACTTTGATGTTCTTATACTATCTCTCTTCCCTTATTTCTCATTTTGTCTATTCGTGTTCTTACATCTCAAAAGACATACTTATCAATTGTCTAGGGTTCTGATCCTAGGGTATCATAAATGTTGTCCCTTATATACGTGATACGCCTATATTAAGTGCAACTTGTTTTGCAGTATCTTCGTCATATCATATATGATTGTATACTTATTGATAAGCACATGAACCTTTCATTTATTTTAGATTTCTCTTTGGAAGGTCTCACTTGGTGAGGGCATTTCATCTTTTGAATTTGAATGGGGTCCCATTATCTCTTTTGGAAAATAGCCATTTCTAAAATGATTATTCAAGATACATTCATCTTATATGAATTATTCAGCTCCTTGGTTGAAGTTCATACTTCATGTCATCTTATGATTTTATTGTGATCAAGAAAATTACTAATTAACTTTCACCATTGCAATATGGTTGGTGTGTCTCACCATTTATGATCAACTTCTTGGAGCTTAAATGTAGTGTGATGATAAAATGAGTTGAATTGTTGCTGTGTTTGATAATTCACTTGTGGTTTACTATCTGTTGAGGCCCAAAAATCCAAGGGGTTAAGCCCAAATTAATTTCTGGCCCAACACAGAAAAGAAGATAAAAAAAGGGGCTTAATCGGAACGAAGGAGCATCAAGGAATGAAAAGGCTTCACCGGCAGCCATAGCCTTATCTGGTGTTAGTGAGATGAACCTAAGATTGTTTTTTTAAAAACCCTTTTGGGAGCTTGGTTTCGAACTCAGGCTTTTGGGGAATTTTGTTCGTTGTCTTCTTACGGCAGCCCGAGCCCATTCGTCAGGTTGCTGGAACAAAAAGACCCCTACACTATCATTCCTTTTACTTGTCTCACCATTTATGATCAACTTCTTGGAGCTTTAGCTTCTATTTATATGACATCTTTTAGGTGATCTAAGATGTCCACAAGATTGTTTATCAAAACTATTGTGGGAGCGATTTTCATCCCACGAGAATATTCGATCGATAGATTCCCCTTTCTTCTTCCTCGAACTCTTTCTCTCTGCAAAACAAATCGAAATAAGAGGACCACACTCGGGGGGTGTTGGCCAAAGGCCCTCCGATGCCTAAGTTAGTTCGAGTATTTGTAGGAAAACAATAGCTAACTAAAAGGGTACGGAGATGTATGTATGGTGTGAATCGGGTGGCCGGAGCCTTGTGTAAGAGAGAGAAAGAGTTATGGAGACTAGGATTTGTGAGATAGAATTTCTGCAGAGTTTCAAACGTAGGTTAGAATTACCTCAAGCCTTGGTTTAGCCATGTATTTATAGGAGCTTCGGAGCTAGGGTTTCGGAATAATAATTCCACAGATGGAAAGGAATTATTCTTTCCCAATTTGGAGAGATTGACGTAATTGGGGATTTGATTTAAGTCAAATCCCTAATTAGGGTAAGAATCAAATAATTGCCAATTAAATCAAATCACTCCCAATTAGGCCAAATAATCTCCAAATGGAAAGAAATATTTGACCTAGGGTTTGGCTAAAATTCAGTTCCCACAACTATAAAGTTGTAAACTTTATGTTTAAGATAATAATTTTAACTCTATTACCGTTCATTTGGACTTTTTAACTAATGTTTGTGGATTTAAGTTTTAAGGGCATTTAAGTATTTTTAGGTGAACTTTTTACTATTTTTGAAAGTGTTATAAAAAATGACATTTATAAGAAGTATGAGCTAAATTTTTTATTTTTTTTATAAAAAATCTTCCCAAGGATCGTGACTGAAATGAGTTCAGCCGAAATGATACGACTGTTTCACAAACCACTGTATCATTGCATGTGACATAATTCATTAATTTATGTCCAATGAATATTTCTTTTAACCGGTGCAGACAAGGAGATGCAACCAATACCCATGTATCAGTGCAATGTTTCAAGACCCTGCAACCTTTCATGTAACTTTTCACAAACATTGGAGCTTTACGTGACACTTTTCATAAAATATAATAATATATTACATCATTCCAATTGCAACCCAAGCAACACGTGCTGTCGGTAGCCTCGTTTGTGTCTCGATATGGTGGTGTTGGTGTTCACCGTTGGAGTTTGTCTGTGTATGTGTTGACTTTCGAGCATCTGTCCTTAGTCAAGGTGATTAATGTGTATTAATTAATAAGGTCATAAACTTAAATTTGGTGCAACAACCCTTCATAAACTTAAATTCTTAATGAATGGTTGTTGCAATGTTCAGGTGCCGTGAATTTCTGGTGCAGCTAATCTCCACAGTTGATTTATATAGGAGTCTGTAAAAGTGTCCCAAAAGGGCTTGCTTTTGTATGTATGTATTTGGCACTTGGCTGGTTAGACAGAAACAGTAGAAGCTAGCTAGAGTACCCTTGGTTACACTAACATGGAAGAAGACATCACAAATAATCTTCTGATAAGAGAGGCAAGTGCACAAGTGAATCGTGTTGATGATAAGTATGAGGATTCGCCACTCAAAACCAGGGTATGGAATGAAAGCAAGAAGCTGTGGGTGGTGGCTGGCCCTGCAATATTCACCAGAGTTTCCACCTTTGGAACAAATATCGTCAGTCAAGCCTTCATTGGTCACATTGGCTCTACTGAATTAGCTGCATTTTCACTTGTATTCACCGTACTTGTTCGGTTCGCAAATGGCCTCTTGGTATGTTTTTTTCATTTTAGTCTCATGAAACTGACGACAGTATTTATTTTTCTTGACTGAAACTTGGTTAGATAGGTTGATTGAAAACTTGGATGACAAGTCAGTGTTTTCTTGGCGGCGTAGTTAAGCGATTCATTCATGGAATGAAAATTTGCTTATATTACATTGGTATTTGGCATACAGACAAAGCCATTCATAGATATTCCCAAGTAGGGTAATTGAGCCATTTTTCTACTGGTCAAACATTTTCATTGTTGTTATTTAGTTTACAAGTACGTAAGAATATTCATGAAGTTGTTGAACACAAGTAGTTCAGTTTCAATTTCTGTTCACGTATTCTGTGAGTTGTTTGTTTCTTGTTAATGTACTGAAAATGAACACAAATTCACGTATATGGATTCGAATATTACTAATTGTTTATGATATGCATTTCAAATGGAAGTCAATGAAATAAAATCCCAAAACTAATATATACATATTGATCCTTTTTCAAATGTAAATGCCCACACTGCATTTTAATTTGTCATCTGTTTTGCAACCTAGCATGGAGTCATCTGGCTACGGAAAATCACATAATTGCTTCGCTTAGGCTTTTTCCGTGCAATATGAATGATGTTTCTGAATCTCTTATTCTACAGCTGGGCATGGCTAGTGCCTTGGAAACTGTTTGTGGTCAATCATATGGTGCAAAGCAATACCACATGCTTGGGGTGCATCTTCAAAGGTCATGGATAGTACTGTTTGTGAGCACATTGTTCCTCATTCCTATTTGCATCTTCGCAACTCCGATTCTCGAGGCTTTAGGCCAAGAAGATAATATTGCAGAAGAGGCAGGATATATTTCTCTATGGGTGATCCCAGTGCTTTTTGCTTTTGTTGTATCCTTTACCTGCCAAATGTACTTACAATCACAGAGCAAAAATATGATCATTGCTTATGTGTCAGCAGTTTCAATTGCAATCCACATCCTCCTTTCATGGCTTTTGACTGTGAAATTTAAGTTCGGGGTTGCTGGTGCAATGGTGTCAACGGTTATAGCGTATTGGCTACCCAACGTGTGTCAGCTTTTGTTTGTTCTATGTGGAGGATGCCCAGACACTTGGACTGGCTTCTCTACCTTAGCTTTTAAAGATCTATGGAATGTCGTCAAGCTTTCTCTGTCATCTGGTGTTATGCTTTGGTAAGAAATTGTTTTTTCCTTTGTTTTGGTTTTCCATGTCATCCGATGCTAGTTTAACTTTTCAGTAATATTCTGTTTGAAAATAAAGGAGAAATATCAGTTATTTCAGAACTAGTTTGGTAGTAGTTTAGTTGTGTCATACAATAATGATATAGTCATTTTGGAATGAAGGTCTTATGACTCCTCCATTTAGTACATATGGAGCTCCTGAGTAGAAATCTCATTTTCCTTTACAGTCTCGAGCTTTGGTACAACACGATCTTGGTTCTTCTAACGGGAAACATGGAAGATGCTGAAGTTTCTATTGATGCTCTAGCTATTTGGTAATTTTCCGAGCCTTCCTCCTTTCGATTTTATGTAGACATAAGCTCTGTCATCTCACATGTTTTTAAACTATTTCTATCGTCTTGCGTTTTCTTTTCATTCTTATGTGTTCAACTACAAATATGTTTAGCCTCAACATCAATGGGTGGGAAATGATGATTGCCCTTGGTTTCCTGGCTACAGCAAGGTAGTTTACTATTCTCATCATCTCGTTTCTTCGGAAATATAGCTAATGTTGTTTTATTTTACATTCATTTGGCACATTAGATGCATTAATTTGTGCAACGTAATGATGTACTGATGTTTGGTTGAAATCTTCTTCTTCCAGTGTCCGAGTGTCGAATGAGCTTGGACGGGGTAGCGCAAAGGCGGCAAAGTTCTCTGTTGTGGTTATTGTGTTGACATCACTTTCCATTGGCTTTGTGCTCTTCTTGCTTTTCCAGCTCTTGAGGGGACGTCTTGCCTACATTTTCACCACCAACGACGAGGTAGCTAAGAAGGTTGCAGAGCTGTCACCTTTACTTGCTTTCTCCATATTGTTGAACAGTGTTCAGCCTGTGCTCTCTGGTATTCTTGCCATTTTTTCGATAATCAAATTATTTTCCCTGATTAGAATTAATTTAACCTTTGCCAGTATTGTAGATCCTGAAAAACTTGCAACATAAGCACTGGCAAATTTTTATCGACAGGAGTTGCTATAGGAGCTGGATGGCAGAGTATTGTAGCATATGTCAACATAGCGTGCTATTATCTTATAGGGATTCCTATTGGAGCTGTGTTGGGTTTTCTTCTACATCTACAAGTCAAAGTGAGAGCTATAATTTTTCTTCTTTTCACTCATATATAGCAGTTAGTGGTTAGATTTTGTGGTGTCTATCACTCTATTATGATAATAGAATTTTTTTTTTTAAATACAATCGATGGTCTAAACTATAAAGGGGAGGGTAGTCTCACACACATACACTATATCAAGGTATCATAGGGGTTCGAACGTGAGAATCCGTTAGTATGATAATTGAAAATTAAAAACCTTGATATGTTTAATTCTGGTTTATAAGCATGCAATGTTTATTTTGGACATAAATTTATTATGTTTTCACACTGGAGAAATAGAAATCCAGGGTCATCGTATTGATTGATTTAGCAATCAACACGCACATACATGGCATGATCTTGCCTTCAGCTTTTTTCCACATGAACCTATAGTAGGCATTTTCTCCTTTGTTTTTTCTCATTTTTTTATTTTTAAAATTACTTATTCCGTCAAGTCTGTTTTGTAGGGTGTTTGGATTGGAATGTTGTTTGGAACATTTGTCCAAACTATTGTACTTGTCATACTCACCTGCAAAACTGATTGGGAGAAACAGGTATGTTTAAATGTTTTCTTTGTGGCCCTTACTATAAATTTTACTTAAATGAGGAACTGAAGTATCTACTTCACACCAAGCAATTAAAAGTCGTAAATTTCTACAGGTAACAATAGCTCGTAACCGTGTTAGCAAGTGGAATGTTAGAGAAGATATTGGAGAACCAAGCCCCAACGCATAAAAATGTCTTCCTTTTATCAATCTTCCTTCAATTACAATCTTCCATTATGCCCTACATCTTTTTTATTTTAATTTTGTTTTATTTTTGTCGTCCATGAGATTTGACATAGGATCTCCTCCAACAAAATAGAGTATGAGTGCAACTACATCAAATGATCATGACATTGCCAATGGGTTCCCACCACAGCGGTGATGTATTTCCCTCCAACCATGGCACCCATGATCGAACCCCAGTGAAGTTTCTTTCCTCCAATGTAACCAAAAAAAATTATATGATCATTGACATTACACCAAATCATTATACGTTATAATGATGGACACTAGGGCCAAATGTACCTTATTTAACGTGTGTCACAATTAATTTTTAAGTGACACGAAATTTTGAAGTGAATGTGTGATGATTAGTTAATTCCTCTTATGCTTTTCGATCTAAAAGTAACCAAAGAAATTAAATGTTGTATTCTATTACTACAGCGAGGAAGAATCATTTAATATAGTTGGTTATTTCTTTTAGGTCAGAGACTTGGCCCATTTTATTAAACTCCAGCCCAATGACTAAAATGGAAAAACCTAGCCTTTGAGGTCTATGACCGTGACTACAGTCTCAGCCCAGAGTTGGATTTTCCGCCAAGTCATGAGATCTGCAAAAACCCAGGAAGCGATGGCCGAATCATTCTGCCCGGAACCAATGGACAAAGGCCCACGATCCATCGGCCCAATTCAAGAACAACATAGGCCCAAAGCCCAGGGATTGGGAATTTGACCAGTCATTACCAATGCCAAGTGGAACGATCACATCGCTCAGGAAAATATCAGACATACATGTGGGAACCAACCCAGTGAGTCCCAAGGGCTCCACCACCTACTCCGCCCAGCTCTGCACCACACTCGCTTAGTTTCCCAATTTTCGGTTCGACCTAGGCTAAAATGGAACCATGCGCTGCGCTAAAAACTAAGGTCATTCACCAATAAGAAGATGCCACGTGCCAAGTTCGCACTGCTCAAGGCCAAAATCTTCGCATTTCTATTCCCAAAGATCCAAACCAAACAGGTTTGGAACTTTGCTACAGGCCAAGATCCAAGACTATCAAGAAAATATATGAGCCTTGGGACTAACGACCAAGCTAGTGACCTTCCCCATTTCGGGCACACCTTTACCACATTGGCTAGCTCACGTCATGCTCAGCCCAAGGGGCCAACGCATGCTTTGAAAGAGTCAACACTTCCTCTCTAAATAGAAGATCGCCACCAACGGAAGAAGAATACAAACACCAAATCAAAAAAGCCTCAACGAGCAAAAATCCCCTTTGTCTATCATGTCGAAGCTTAAAATGCTTTCTAGGAGTAGCGTACTTTATATTACGGAGTCTTAGAATCTGTTCTGAGCTCGCGAGCAATACTCACTTCCATCATCCATCTTTATATAAAATAAGAGATTTCTCAGGAATACAAGCATGTCTTGATTTATTTCTTGGGCACCATACAATTCATCCAGATTCTTCCGGATAGGGGTCTGAACCAGACGTGCTACCATGCACAGTGCCATAACCATCCTCAAGGGTCAAGATACACACATCTTGGCTAAGTCTGGTGAGCAGGGGCGGATCTTAAGTCAAGGCAGGCTAGGCTACTGCCTACCCAAAAATATTTCACTAAAAAAACTATATATAAGCTATGTAATTGATATCCATTCCAGTGTGTTGGTATACTGCTCTACCCAATCGTCATATAAAATCCACCAAGCCCACTCAAACTTTAAAAACTAAAAAAATTATAACCAGCAAAATGTTATGAATGGCCCAAAACTTTAATAAAAGAAAGAATATAACTTAAGCAGCCAAATAGTGGATGTGCGGTGCAATTCAGACAGTCGGAGAGCTTCTTCTCAACGCAAGTCTTGGCTGTGCTGTGCAATCGTGGACACTGGACAGCCTCTTCTCTTCTCTTCTCATATACAAGGAAACAAGTATTCTTCTTAATCTCTTCTCTTTAATTATCTTCTTCTATTGGGTTATTCCTAAAATAAATGTATGTATCTTAGTTTTAATTTTAATTTGAAATTGAGTTTTCTAGGGTTTAATTAGGAATGAAATATAATTTGGGGATTTTGTTGAAATTAATTAGGTCTTTGATTTTAAGAATTTTGTTGAGATGTTTGATTTGATGTTAGCATTGTTGAGATGTTTGATTTGTTGTTGGTATGTTAATGTTTGACTAAATTCATTGATACTATTATGAGAAATTGTTTGATTTTTTGTTGGGATATTTGATTAAATAGGTTATCTTTTATTATGTCGGATCACAATCGAAACCTCAAGAAAACAAAGAATTTGTTCTCTTTTTTTAAGAAAAAGAATGATGGGTCATCATCTTCTAGAATGCCTCCCATTTGTGATGAGCCAAATCTTCTCTTTTCTCCCATTGTCGAGCCTCAAGTTGAAAGAGTTGAGACTCAAAGAGTTGATAGTGGTCAAGATTTTAATATCAATTATCTTGAGCGTGATCCGGGATTACGTCTTCAAATATGCCAATATTCGGTGAATGGACAAGATAATGTGCGAAACAACATGGTATTGATGTTCCTGATATGAGTTCTCGTTATATGATGGGCACACGTCGTTCTTGTCAACAAAAAGATTTTATTACAGTTGAACATTACTATCGCATTGATGTATTTAATGATGTGATAGATTGCATGTTGAGGGAGTTAAATGACATATTTCCAGAGCAAACAGTTGAACTTCTTATTCTTAGCTCAGCATTGGATCCTCGTAATTCCTTCAAATCATTTAATATTGGGCATCTATGTAAACTTGCTGAGAAATTCTATCTTGCTGATTTCAGTCCAAGTGACTTAAAAGGTTTGGAAATTGAGTTGAGGTATTTTCAAAATGATATGCATCGCCTTCCTTGCTTTAAGGACCTCACCACTCTTCCTCAGTTATGTCAACAATTGGTGGAAACAACTTTGGCAGGAAACTACCATTTGCTTTACAGATTGATTCAGTTGGTGTTGACTCTTCCTGTTTCTACAGCAACAACGGAACGAGCTTTTTCATGTATGAGAATTATTAAGAATAGACTTCGAAGCACCATAGCTGATGAATACCTTGCTGATTGCATGATTCTCCACATTGAAAGAGAGTTTGATAATAGTATCGATAATGAAGAGATAATTGAAGAATTTAAGATTTCTAAGCCTCGTAGGGTACAATTTTAGATTAAAATAGTTTAGTTTTGGTGTTGCATTGCATTTACTTCTTGTTTTTTTGTTAAGCTTTTATTTATGTATAGATATGCATATTTAAGGGTAAGGCTCATTACGTCCCCCTTGACTAGGTGTATTTTTTTATTTTTATCAATAAAATTCACTCGTACCGTCGAGTTTTTAAGGTAAGTTTCGCCTACCTGACTTTTGAATCCTGGATCCGCCACTGCTGGTGAGCCAATCCATTGCCGAGGCGTAGGTTTCTCGGTGTCCGTACCGTTCATAAGGCCTTGTATCCGAGGCCTAGGACCTAGTAGCCATGGATTATTCCTCCCTCAACCATAGTCACTCGAAAGAAGTGAAGATCAAGGAGCGCATCCATCACTCACTATCCATTTGTACTCACGGCCGTTTCTTGGCCCAGGTACTAGTATTCCCACACCACCACAACATCGAAATAGGACGTCTTTGTGGCCAAATCAATCCGGCCGAATTGACACTTGGCCAAAAAGATTGGGAAGCCACAGTTGCAAGTGCAAGATAACCACCTCTTGATGGGGCTGATCTTGAGGGACAAGGTGTTAATTAAGCCAGAGTAGGTCAAAAGCAATGCACTGACCATAAAACTAACATTTTACGAACTCATCCTCTCTCTTTTTCTTTGATCAGTTTTTGGACAAACAGATCTGATCCTAGTCATGCTAGTTTTCTACATGATAGCTCAAACTGAACCTAGAAAATCCCACGAGATTCTTGCCAAATAAAATGTAGTAAAAAATTATTTAAAAAGGAACTTGTTAGGATGAACTGCATAAAACCCCCTAAATCATAGAGGTCATTTCAAACTCATACATAAACATGAAAGACTGTACAAATATTAAAATAAAAAAAATAAAAAAATAAAATAAAATTTATTTATAACGAGGATAACACTATTTTGCTATCTTTGGTCAATAACATAATGACATTTGGAAAAGTTATTTGATGTGTCATTATGTTATTAGCTGGGAATAGCAAAAAGTGTTATTCCCTTTGCATGAGAGTCTCTCTTCTACAAATGGGTACCCAAAACTATGGCAATCCAATAAATGAGACCCTCCATAACCTAGTTTGTTAGTGAATTTGTTAAATGTTGACGTGGCAAATATGAACTCTTTTTTTTTTTTTTTTTTTTTTGATGTGGCAAAAAAAAGAGAGTAAAAATTAAAAACCATATATATAAATCAATAAAATAACATAAAATTTAAAAAGGAGTAACCTTTCCTCTAGATGCAACTTACTATATTTTGATGCATAAATCATCTTTTAAACTAAGTTTCCTAGGTAGACATCTTTTGTATGCATTCAGATCCCTATGTATTTGGATTAAACCCTAGGAGTCTCTCATTTGGGTTGAGGGCTCGAAATGAAAATCTCAACCAAGGAATAGTTTTCTCAACTGCAAATCTCTAACACTCTGCTACAATTGAATAATTATCTCCTAGCTTTGGAACTTCTTGGCCTTTTTAAAACATCTTCTTGAACTTTTTTTTTTGGGTTAAGTTTTCATCTTTTGATGTCTAAGTGCTTAAATACAAAATGCAGAAAAATTACTTTAGTTGTTTTGTGTAATTGTAAAAAGGTTTTTTTTTTCTTTTCTGTGGTCAAAGTTGTTAAATGGTTATCCAAGAAATAATATCAAAGGAACACAAAAGAAATATTCCAGCCTGGCTATAAAATTATCTATCAATTTATACTTGTCAATCACCCTATGATACCGCTTAATCCCTTCATCCCTCTCATTGTCAAGTTAATCTCTATTTTTTGGTGTGACACTCTGTGGAGGTCACGTGAGGCATTTTTCATCTCTCTGGCTATTCCTATGGATTGTTTTATTTTGTTTTAAAAGAATTCTTGCACAAATAAGCTACTATTTTTGGGTTCTGTGTGGTTGGTGAGAATGCTATCCAGGTGGATGACGAGAAGATCAAAGCAATTCCTGACTGGCCAACTCCAAAAACAGTCTTTGAAGTTTGAAGTTTCCATGGTTTGACCACTTTTTACAAAAGGTTTGTGAGGCATTTCAATTCCATTGTCGCACCTATTACTGAATGTTTGAAGAAGGGCAAGTTCAATTGGGGAGAAAAGCATGAAAAAGGTTTTGCTCGTGTAAAAGAAAAACTTTACACCTCTCCGGTTCTAGCTCGTCCAAATTTTGAGAAGGTGGTCAAAGTTGAAAGTGATGCTAGTGGCGTGGGAGTGGGAGCCGTGCTTTCTCAAGATAAGAGACCAATTGCTTTCTTTTCTGAAAAATTGAGCGATGCTCGCCATAAGTGGAGTACTTATGACCAAGAATTTTACGTAGTTGTTCGGGTTTTGAAACAATAGGAGCACTATCTTATTCATAAGGAATTTGTTTTGTTTACAGATCATCAAGCTTTGAAGTATATTAACAGCCATAAACATATTGATAAAATGCATGTCAGATGGGTGACTTTCTTGCAAAAATTTTCATTCTTCATCAAGCATACTTTTGGTACCTCAAATCGTGTGGCTAACACGCTGAGTGGAAGGGCTTCTTTGTTAGTTACTCTTACTCAAGAAATTGTGGGGTTCGAGTGTCTGAAGGAGTTATATGAAGATGATGATGATTTCAACGAAATATGGGCTAAATGTGCTAATCATGAGTCACAGGCAGATTAATTTCTTAATGAAAGGTATTTGTTCAAGGGCACCCAGTTATGCATCCTATTTCCTCCTTAAGGGAGAAGCTCATTCAGGATTTGCACGGAGGAGGGTTGAGTGGCCACTTAGATCTCGATAAAACAATAGCAGGATTGGAGGAGAGATTTTACTGGCCACAGTTGAAGCGTGATGTTGGAACAATTATGCACAAATGTCATATTTGTTAGGTTTCAAAGGGACAGGTACAAAACACTGGATTATACATGCCTTTACCAGTTTCTAATGATATTTAGCAGAATATTTCTATGGATTTTGTACAAAACACTTGATTTTTGTGGTGGTTGATCGGTTCTAAAAAATGGTGCATTTCATAGCCTGCAAGAAGACTATTGATGCATCCAATATAGCCAAGCTATTTTTCAGGGAGGTTGTTCGCTTGCATAGAGTACCTACATCTATAACTTCTAACCATGATACCAAAATTTTGAGCCATTTTTGGATCACTTTGTGGAGAATATTTAGGACTACTTTGAACCGTAGTAGCTGTTTGGGCCAAAAGCAAATCACACGCCAACCCACTTCTCAAAGGACCATGAAACAAGAGAAATAAAAAATCTGGGCTTCAAAATTATCAGAACAGGAGAGAGCCCAACCCACGTCTTTTCGAAGTGGCAGAAATGTAAAAAATGCCAAAAATAAATGGCAAATACGTTCTAGGATATCAAATAAAAGAATTAGATTGGGCCCAATCTACTACCATCTCTCAAAAAGCCCAGGAGTAAATTAAACAAATCTTTTTGAAGGAACTATTCTCAAAGAAGCCCACGTGACTTTCTGAAAACACTATGAAAGTCAACAATATCAACAGAAAGTAATGAGAAAGCTAAAACTGGGATAGGTATAGGAAGAAGACATCTCTGAAACTCTACCATCAGAAGATCAAATCCCTCTTATATATTCAAAAATATTGTTTCCACTCCAAGGAGGCACCATCTTTTCAAGGGATACGCAGACTATGTTTTCAGAAAGGAGATAAGCAGAGGATAGGAAGTTGTTCAAAACTGAAGAGATAAACTAACCATCATGGTCGAACTCTCACAAGGGGCAGTTAAATTGGAAAAAGGGATTAGGTTTTCTTTCAAGAAAAACAGGGAAGTGATTGCCTCAGGAGCTGACTTTTGAGAGTTTATCTGCCAGAATTGATAGAAACCCCCTTTCTTTACATTTAAAAAAATGAAAGATCCTTTTGAGGAATTTGTCGCCCAGAAAGAAACCCTACTTCAAAGCATTTCTTATAAATATAAGAGGGAGTGAACAAGGCAGGGACACTGAATTCATCAATCAAACAAACAAACAAAAAAAATCAACCAAAAGATCACTTGAACCACAAGAGAAACCAGCTTTAGATCAGAATTCCCAAAGTTCAGACTTAGAAAAATAAGTCATTCAAAACAAGATTCCTCTTGTTACAAATTTAGTTCAGCAAAAGCCAAGAACAAGAAGAGCTTGAGTTTTCACAAATATGAAAACCTCAACAAATTTTACAGTGCAGTTCCATCTCATTGAGTCCTCAAGACCAGCCACTGCCTTGACTAAAGAAGCAGTAGTTCTGCCCATTCAAAAGCCTCCCAAAGCTTGAAGTAGATTAAAGCTCTGCAAAATTGAACTTTGGCATCGATTTACAAAGCGATTGAAGTTGTTAATAGCCTAGTCCAACACATACATATTCAGTCCACTGGATCGAAGCTTCTATCAGGCATAAATGGAATTCAGCTTTCTTTTATCTTTCTAGAGTTGATTTTTCCTTCCAAGTCTTGTATGCAGGCGGTTTGCCTAAAAACAGTCCTCTTTATTGTCATTTATTCTCGCCGTAACTACAGTCTTATATCTGTGATAAATTGTAAGTCCTCACCAATCGAGACAAGAAAAGAACTTACTTGGGAGATATTCCTCACCCAAATTCACAATCACTTATTTAGGAATCAGGTAACTTGGAGCGCAAGTTATCCATTTTAAAGAAGTCTAGATTTTCAAGGCTAGCAACACGCTGACACCAAAGAAAGCCGACTTGTTGACCAGCTTAATGGTTTCCAAGGCGTGGGGAATTTTACCCTTTCATCTCGGAGCAAACACAAAATGGGTGAACAGAGACGCCCATCCTCAAACCGATGGCCGACCGAGGTTACAAATTGAACATTGGGAAATATGGTGCGAAGCATTTGCGGAGAGAAGCCAAAGCAATGGGATTATGCACTACAATAGGTGGAGTTTGCATATAACAGTGTAGTTCATAGTGCAACCAGGAAGTCACCATTTTCCATTTTTCATACTGTTGTTCCTAATCATGTTTTAGATTTGGTGAAGTTGCCTAGGGGCTAGAAAACCAGTGTTGCAGCAAGAAAACCACTGCAGATAAGCATATGTGAGTTAAAGTGTTTCAAGAAGACAACTTTGTGATAGTGTTTCTAAGGAAGGAAAGGTTCCTTGTTGGTACTTATAGCAAGTTGAAACCTAAGAAATATGGACCCTTTAAGGTGCTGAAGCGAATTAATGACAATGCCTATGCTATTGAATTACTGGATTACATAGGAATTTCCAATACTTTCAATGTTGCTGATTTGTATAAGTTTCTTGAGGATGAAGCTCTTTATCCTGAGCATAACTTAGGGTCGAGTTTCTCTGAGGTGGAAGGGACTAATGTAGAACAAATGGCTAAATGGATTGAAGAAGAATTGGAAAGAAGAAGGGAAAAAGCACGCAGCGGAAATTTACAGATTTGGCCTCCGAGCTCCTATTGGGTCGCATAATACCTTCTCAAAATGGGAACAACACCACAAGTCCAACACATCGCTTTCCTGTGATTTATGGTGGATTTTGGGCTTCTGAGGTCGTTTGGCCTTCAAAAAGTGCATTTAAAGAATGTATCCAAGTTACAAACTTTCCGTTTCTTTTCTGTTAAGTTTCCAATAACTTCCCAGGCAGTCCAATGGGTGAGAACATTATATTTAGTCAGTCGTCATGCTTGGTTGAACTCAACTTTTATCAAATAATTAAAAGAGAATTTCTCTCTAAGTTCCTGGTGGATAACAGATTATTGCTCTTTAGGGTTTTCGCTTGAAAATCTATTTGCTTGTGCTGCATCAATAAGGTTGACAGGACCTGCCCTGAGTTCCTCGGAATTCATGACGGATCCTGTGGTTTTTCCAACATAGCCTCTCTTCCAAATCAAAGGAGGAGAGGGTCGAGACTTTCTATCGAAATTTCGGCATAGTTTCGCCTAAAAAACGGACTTGACCAAATTTTTCAACATGTTAAAATGCAGTTTAAAATTCCCAAATCTCAGCATGCATAATCATAAGTAGTTGTAAAGACTCAATCCACAATCATTCATCAATCTAAAACATGTTTCCACCCTGTGAAAACCACAAACCAAATTAAAGTCCAAAAATATGGTTTATCTTGCGGCTGCACTTGGGTGAGACTCCATGATACCTACGTACCCTTATTAAGGGATCAAGCCACACGTAGTTCTTCGATCAATAGTCACGAATCAGATAACAGACAATTATTTTCAGTAATATCAACAAGTTAACTTTAGGATCATCTTTTCCTTCTTAATAAAATCACAATATGCTAAGCCTAATTCTTTAAACATTACTCCTTTCTCCCAATATAATATGTTAATCCCTTTTCCACTCCCCGTTACTTTACCACACGATGGAGAGTCCAACGCCACGTGTAGTAAAGTAATAGTAATCAATATGTCCGGATCCTTTACCACATGCCAGAATAATCCAGTGCCACGTGTGGTAAAGTAACCAATATGCAAGTAAGCACACACACTGGAAACTCCAACGCCACGTGTGGCCCAAACAAGCCAAGTGAGCCCACACACCGGAAAATCCAACGCCACGTGTGGGTAAAGCAAATCATCAAATCATACAAGAATAAAGACATGCATATTTATATACATATAACTATTCACGCATTCAAATCAAATCATCAAAACCTTTTTGAAATCATTTTAAAGAAATAATCTCTTTCCCACCTAGGTGTACCCATCATATATCCGTCAATTCCATGATCTTTATATTCATTTCCCACATTATACCGTCAATTTCTTGTGTCACATAATATGACACACCCTCGCAGGTCTCGGAAACACAAAGTCCCCCGAGCCGCATTCCTCGCATAAGACTCGGGGACATTTAGTCGGCTGAGCCGTATTCCTTGCACCACATGATCGGGCATCCCGAAACTCGTGGTGCATTGTCAAATGCACGCTGACTCAATCGAAGGCAACTAGGATGTCCGTGGACATCATTATAACGGAAGGCAACAAATTAACCGAAGGCAACATATTATCGGAAGGCAACATCTTGGGTACCTATGGTGGTTTAAAAACCTTTCCTGGAAAAATTATACTTCTACTTCTCAATAATTCCTTTAATCATATTATCACTTCCTTTCCTACTTTCCAAGCCATTTATCTTTTAAGCATAAATAGAATTTAATAAAGATACTTGAATTCAAATATTTATGCTTGGAAAGTAATAGTCATAAATGATTCATTGAATATCAATCAATGAAACTTTAATTGCATAAAATCCATTTATAAAACAAAATTCCACTCACTGAGTGTTCGAGCTAGCCTGACCCTTTGAGGGTCCTTCCTGCGGGTTCAATGAAGCCCGAGTACCTATTTAAGCAATTAAAAAAAATTTAGTTAATAAATTAGCTCATCCATAGATATTTAATCATAACCCTGACCCCCGACCTCAAAAATGCGTGTACGTGACTTACAAAAATTCCTAGGCCGATTTTCAATATTTCTAACAGGTGGAATGGTCTGAAAGACTTGAGATTAAATAATTGATTAATTTTCCATATTGGTCATTCCGGTACCCCATGGGGTCCACGACCTCTGATTACCCATTTGAGAGTTCCTTTAGGTTCAACATACTTTAATAACCATGCCCTGCAAGTTTGGTCCGAATTGAATGGACCCGACATCCTCGTTGGCACACTGGCACCACATGGAAGAGTGGCTCTGATACCAAATTGTCACATCCCGCATCGACCAACGGAGAGGGTGATGTGCCTTATATGTACATGCCCACCTTCATCAAGTACGAGGCCTTTTGGAAGTTCATTGGTTTCAGAGTCATGGGAACTCCAAAGTTAAGCAAGTTAGGGCTAAAGCAATCCCAGGATGGGCGACCCACTCGGGACGCTTGCCCGTGAGTTCCCGTAAACAAAACCGTGAGGGTAGAGAGGGGGCCAAAAATGTGACAATATCGTGCTACAACGGTCTGATCCTGTGATGTGACACAGGGAGCATTGTATCATCATAGGAATAGGTAGGGGATGGAATCCCCACAATGCTTGCACTTTAGTCACACATAACTTAGTTGTCCCTTTAAACCTAGATCTTGGGATCTCCAGTCAGCTAGGTGGGTATCCACTATGGAGACTTTAAATATTTAGGCTTATACTCCCATTCCCCTTGATTATCAACTAATTCTTTAGTCAGACCTTTAAATATTGGATCCACTAGGTTGACTATTTTTGTGATATATTGCCATCATAATTTCATATATGAAAATAAATTCCATTCAAGAGTAGTTGTACTACGTTGAGCATTTAACTTATTTTGTCAAGACTTATTAATTGTGCCAACTAAGTAACCTTCTAATACTCAGTTAGACACCTACACATTTGAGGTACTTATAGGAAAGTCTCTAACCTTCTCATACCTTGTATAAAAGCCTCTCTCTACCAAAACGTGGTGCTTATGAACCAATCTATAAAATTGTCATTTTCTCTGCCAAGAAATAGAATTCCAAATTCTCCTTCATGTCTGCCACCCCCACAATTTTCACATAATTGTGGAAGGTATTTAAACAATATGTTATTCATTTTTTTCATATGGCTAAAAAGTAGAAAACTTTTACTTTTTTCTTAAAGAACGAGATAATAGTTTTAAAGTATTAGTTTATAAATTCCTTTAAATCAATTTAATGTTGCATTAGTAATAAAACCATGTTTATAACATAATTAACATGTTTAGTTGCCATATCCTCATTAATTGATTAAAGCAAATCATATAAAACTAATTTTCCTTTATAATAGTTGCATTATAAATGAATGCAGGGTAAAGTCTCATCCATTGAGTTACGCATTTGAAGCGTGACTTTCAAAGGACAAAGGATGACTTGGAAGAAACAAAGTGCATGACTTGGAAGAAATGGTACGGAAGGAGTCGTTGAAACTTGAAAAGGAGTGTGCCAAAAATAAAAAGTGTGTGGAGGATTTCCGCAAGACTCTCGATTCAATCGAACACTACTTTAAGCTAGAGATAGAGAAGTTCAAAAAACGAAATGGTGGGTTGAATGAATGTGGGGAAGACATGAGGAACTCTGTAGTCCTCATATGAATGAAGGAGGCGACAATGACATGTCGCCCTTACATGAATATGTTAGTCCGCCTACAGAACCGCAGTAATGGAAGCACAAGTCCCCGGTGATGGAGCCAACCCTCCGAACCATGGAAGTCCAAGAGGCAGAAATGGCCGCTTCAGTTCCTCACATACAAGTGCATGAAGTAGCTGAGCGAGTAGAATATGAGAAGCTTCCTACCCCGGAAGATGTGGCTGGGTGTAAAGAAATCTGCAAAACATTGTTGTTTTTATTAGAGGATTGGAAAATAACCGACATTATGCCATCGGGAGATCAGATGAATCCTCCAATCATACCCAAGGTTATGAGGCAATACAAAGAAATTTTAAGGGGAAAGGGTACAGTGATGCAATGCCACAAATTGTGTTTTGGCAGTTAGACCACTACGACAGTGCTCGTGCCTTGTCGTATGCGACCAGGGTTGGCCATGCTCGGTGGCTTCTCCAATAATTTGGTCAAGTCCTTCTTGGATAAAGATGGTAAAGTTGGCTCGCACCATGTCATGGAAGTAGCCATCTCTAGCCCACGGTATCAAAATCTGGCAATAGTCAATTGAGAGACTCTTTATTAGGTTTTAGTAGTTTCAGTTGTCTCTCGATCTTACCTGGTGGTGTGATTGATCATACTATATTATAAATAAAGTTAATCTTTAAATTTCAATCCTTTATGAATTTGTTTAGTTAATTCACATTCACTAGTAGTGATCTGTGTTTGTGATTATATCTTATCCTTGTTATTGTGTTGAGTTGATTTTTCCATTATGGGGGAAGCTCCTTCAAATTTTCATATAGCCTTTTGGCATTCATTCATAGTCCATATAGTTAACATATGGGGAAGCTGGCAACTCAGAAACATGGTTAAGCCATTCTATCAGTTATCAGTCAGTCAAAGATGTGAAGGTTAAATTGGATCCACAATCCTAGTGGATTATCAGTCTTTTGAGTTATGATACTCAAAAGATGTTCTAGAAGGATCCTCGAGTTTTGTTCTTCTCTGTTCATAGGTATGCCATATTTAAATTGACACTCGTTCTTTTCCTTGATCATTTAAGCTTATTCATAACATACACAAAGTTGAAGTTAGATCTCTTCATGTTGTGTTGTTAACATGTGTTGCATGACATTCCTTTGTTGTTTTCTCGAATTTGAATTTGCTACCAAGAGTCTTTTTACTCATTTCAATGGTTCTGTGACATAAGAATCTATAACTTTTTGCATTCTTTCAAATGTTTTTCTCATTGGAGCTTTTAGCTTGTAACTTGTTTGGTTGAGTAAGATCAAAGTTCTTAGTTATGATGACCGTATGGAGTTGTGCTTTATTCAGGCATGAGTTTGGAAGCTTTTATCCAGCTACTGATGATGGTTTCTATACTATGATTGGAGACGGACCAGGAGTTGATACAACATTAATGTCCCCTGGGAAAATGGTCGGTGTGGTGATGCAGACTATTTTGCAGTTTGGGACCATATTTTGGTTTTTGTTGCCAAGGAATTTAATCTTGACTTATTTATGTAGTCTCTGCAGGATTTGATGCAAGTTGGTGGATAACAATTTATGTTGAAAATATTTTTCTTTATGCCTTCCATTTTGCTGACTAGTGGAGGTTTGTAATTTATTTTGTTGTGAAGATGTCAAATAGTTTTTCATAAAAGAAACTTCAAGAGTGGTCATCTCATAAAAAATTGAGTTTTACCATCTCAACTTGATTTTTTTTTTCCATGTTGGGAAGGAAGATATGATGTTGTTATGATGCTATGTATTATCACTATTTATCCCAATTTTAGTAGTTGTTAATTTTGTTAGCTCTTATAATTTGGGGATAGCCACTTTTAAAATAAATTCAGTGGAAAGAATGCCTGTCTTTTGAATAAAGTTGTTGGGAAGTTAAAATATTTATTTCTTCTATATATAAGCATAACTTATCATAATTCTTTTTCAAATGAATTTGCTTGAAATAGCTACTATGATCCTCGAGGGGATTGTTTTGTCGCACCATATATGGATATGCAGTTATGTTGAAGAAGGTCGTTTTTACAGTTTAAAGTTATTTCTCTTTTCTCATTAATCTGGCCTTCATTATTTCATTATGTTTGACATAGTTATAATTTGTGATGCGATTTTTTCCCCATTTTCCTCTCTAGCTTCCTATTACGGTTGGGCTTGTCTCTTCAGTTCTATAAATTCCGTGCAATTTTTCTTCGGTTAATTTTTAGATGCTGTTGGGATTATATTACTTTTATTGTCCTTCAGCTGATGAATTTTTCCCACAGTAAGATCGTGGTGGCTTTAGAAGTAGGACACAATCCTTGAATATGTGTTTGCTCAGGAGGTCATATGTGCTGATGCTAAACCTAGGAACTCTATCATTCAAGGATGTGATCCGTTGAACATTTTGCCCAAAGCTGAGATAAATCTTCCAAGTCAGTTTTAGATGCTATCTAGTGGTGAGTAACTCATATTTCATGTAGTTGCATTATTGATAAATGCGAGAAGCAAGCATGCATGCACCCACAAGCACTGCATATCATCTGAGCACATAGCACAATTTTTATTTTGAAATTCCCATGATACTGTCAGTACCTGATAGATTATTTTTGTTGTTCATGAACTAGTTCATGAACTAGATTATTTTTGTTGTTCATGAAGCCTTGAGATCCTTGATATGGTTTCTTGTGGTCAGTTTTGTGATGGGTTCAGGGCTCATCTTCCAGAGGAAGTTCATCGTAAACCTGTAGAGTATTCAAGCCTCATGCCTTGGGAGTATGGGTTTTCTATTTCGAAATCTTTTCTCTTGAATCTATTTCAGTTCATACTAGTTATGTGTTTGCACATTGTTTTGGATGGATTTAATGAACTCTTGCATTTCTTCTATTTTAGGATGCCCCTGTTTGTAGATTTATTTTATTTGATTTTTATGGATCTGAATGACCTCTTGCATTTAGGATGCATCTCACTTTCAATTACCTTTTGAACTTACAAATTACAGATGCCTATAGACTGTTGGATGACCTCAACTTAGAGGGAGTTTAATATGATGGCCAAGAAGAATAAGCATGATGCTGTAGAGGGGAAGCTTTCGGGGAACCCAACACATTGTGGTTGAAAACCACAAGGACATCAATGGGCTAAGGAAGTTCATATTGAAAACTAAATGGAAGGGCATTGTTGCTATAGAAGATGACAACAAAAACAGAGGAAAGTTACGGGGCCATTTAAGAAGCGTGGCGAAAGAAATCGATTCTAAAGTCAAATTTATTAAGTTTTAGGTGTTCTCTCTCTCTCTCAATCATGCTCTCCATTTTCGATTATGTTGGAAGCTTAAGACTTGTGATTAGAATTTCTTGATTTTGATTTAGGCGCAATTTAAATTATACATATATGTATAATTTTTCGCATGTTTTGGCCATAGGATGCAGGAAAATTTATGTTATTTGGATTAGAATACATGCGATTTTAGGTCATGCAGGTAGTAGGTGGTATCTGTTATGTGCCTCTTGATATGAAATTAGTATTGGTCAAGTTTTGGTTTGTGAGGATTCTTGTAGTTCATAGTGTCCTGTCAACCATAATTTGTTATGTATTTGACTCATGGATCCTAGTTGTACCATGTCTTTTTTATGTTAATTATACTAAATACGTTAACTTTTACGAGTAGAGGGAAAGCATGGTCCCTATGTGTTTGGGCCAAAATTGACACATCCAGCCCAAGGCCCATCGTAACAAACAAAGCTGAGTTGGGCCTCACAGCCCAACATAAATAGGAAGAGGAGTCCAGCACTGTAAGAGGGAACAATCCCACATGGCAGCCTCTGGGATAAAAGTCAGCAATGGCGAAGTCACAGGATGAAAAGTCGCAAGGCGCCTCGAAATGAAAAAGTCACAATAACAACTCGCCATAGAAGAAGTGACTGAAGGGTTCGTGACATCAAGAAGAACTGAAGATTAAGTCCCCCTTATATATGTATATACAGAGATTTTTTCTGTCTTTACAGAGAAGGTAAATCTCCCAAGATAGATAAGCAGGTTACAATCTCGAGAGGGATAAGCAGGAAAGTTGGAGTCTGTCCGTAAGGGGCAGCTGAAAAACAGGGAAGTGATCACCTATCTGAGAGCCTATCTGCCAGAATTGAAGAAGAGGAGGAAAAGGGGGGAAAATATCTTTGCCGCCCAATAAAAAAACACAATCACCCTACTCCAGAGAAGAAACAGTTTTTCTATAAATACAAGAAGGAGTGAACAGGGTAGAGGACACTCAAAAAACCAAAAATCAATCAAAAACAAAAACTCAAAATGACTTCAAAACACTGAAGCAACCAAAGCTCATTGAGCCAAGACACAAACAAACAACTCAACCAGAAGCTCACTTGAATTCCAAGTGAAAACCAGCTTTAGATTAGAATTCCCAAGGTTCAGACTTAGAAAATAAGTCATTCAAATTTCACAGTTTCTAGCCCATTTGAAGTCCTCGAGAACACCACTTCTGCCAAGAAGCCGCAGTTCACTGTAAGCTTCACAAAAGCTTAAAGTACATTGAAGCTCAGAATCAACCTTTGTATCGATTTAAAGTTGAAACTTAGCAATCGAGTTGTCAACATTCCAAATTCCCGGACAGGTTCAAATCCGACATTTCCAAATTCCGAAGTAATAGAGCCTCCCATCCAGCAGTAAATGGAGTTCCAATTGTATCTTCATCTCTCTAGCATGAGTATTTATTGTTATAGTTTTGTAAAAGGCGCTCGCTTAAAAATTTAAATTCCATCGATTACGCTTAAAATTTAAATTCCATCGCTTCGCTTAAAAATTTAAATTCCATCGATTCAAATACAAAGCTTTAAATTCCATCAACCATTTTGGCGTAACAGCCTGTTTATACTGAGATAAATTGTTAAAGTCCTCACCCGTCTGAGGCAAGAAAAGAACTTACTTGGGAGATATTCCTCACCCAAATTCACAATCGTTTGTTTGCAGTAAATCAAGAACTTGGGGCGCAAGTTATCTACTCCAAACTAAGTCTGCTAGAATTTTATTGCTAGTTGTGCAAAGGGCACGCCGCACACCAAAGAAAGTCGACTTGTCGACAGTTTATGGTTCTCAAGGCGGTGAGGAACTTTGCCCTTCCATCACAGGAGGAACGCCAAACGGCAAACAATTTGGCACGCCTAAAGGGGACTTCTCAAGATACATTGTTCTTTACCAGTCCATGAATACCGGAAGCTCTAGCCGTAACCTACACCACGACATGGAAATAAACCAAGTGGCCCTCGTGGAAGGATTGAATCGGAGGAAAGTGATGCCCGACATTCAAAGACATGGCAAGACTGAAGCAGGAGGTCCAGACCGGCTCCGTAAGGATGAACTCGACAGGACTCGTGTTACGACAAGAGGTCACAACACAAAGGAGCCAAGAGACCCTAGATAATATGACAGCCATGATGCAATGGCAGTCAACAGCAATTCAGAAGGATCGGAGGTCTGCCATGGCTGAATTCCTAATCCTAATGAGGTGGTCCAAAGAACTAGACCTTACCTATGGTCCCCACCGGATTGGCATGGCCATGTCAAGAGAATCCTCGGTGCACTGTGTAGCCGGATGCCGTAACGGGAGAAATCCAGCCGACACAGGAAGTGGTTGTTCTGCCAAGAACGTGTGGCCCCAATACGCCGAAGTTCTGCGCGCCAGACAAGTCCCCAGATCCGCCTGTAACCACGCTTGTTCCGCGCAGCGCCCCACAAGATCTCCCTATGGCACCTCAACAGCAAAGAATATTACCTACAGCCCGTATGATGGACTTAATCCATTCCCTCCACCGCAAGAGGAAGGAGAGGCAGAGGGGAAATTATCCTTATGCCAATAACGAAAACAGGGGCAAACCTGGAGGAACCACCAAGGACTGGAAGAGCCGAGGAGCACAGGAAGAAGTTCGCCTAGACCATATAGGGCGTAACCACGATTTGCTCAAATGTAATCAGGATTTGCTCACCTGTATCAGGGGTTTGCTCACCGATCAGGACAACCTCATCCCCTGCTAATGCTCTAAATGACGTGGGGCATTGCAGAGAATGATCAGGGAGATGATGGAGCTCGGCCGTGAGGGGGAAAGGCCCACCTATAGGAAGCCATATCCACCTTACATCGATCAAATACCCTTGTCCCCAGGTTTTAAAGTACCAAACTTCACTTTATTCAATGGAGAGGATCCTCATGCTTCATCAGTTGAGCATGTAGGCAGATTTTCCACCCAATGCATAGCCATAGAGAATAACCCACTGTTAAAGCTAAGACTTTTTGGGAACTCTCTCTCTGGACAAGCTTTCACTTGGTACACTAACCTGCCAAAGCAAATTCTATTCAGACTTGGGAGCAAATGGAGAGCGTCTTCCATGACTACTATTACAGGATTCACCAAGTCACCATCAAGGTGACCTTGCCGCTCTCAAGCAGAGTGAAGATGAACTGCCCAAGATTTTATAAACAGTTCAGGAAGCTCAAAATGAAGTGCCGCATCCCCATCGAAGAAAGACACTTCATCCAAATGGCTCAGGCTGCCCTCAAAATTTCTTTGAGGAAAAGATTTGATGGGATGTTGTTTGGAGATCTGGCAGAATGGCATAAAGCAACCAAGTACGAGGAATTGCTCAGAGAGGAACAGCAGAGGAGAAACTCTTCCAAAGGCACGTATTACAAATCCCCTTCTTCCTCAATACATATGATTGAAGTGGAGTCAGAAGAAGATGCAGAGGAATCGAGGAGAGAGAGGTTGCTGTTGCGGAAATGGCAAAATTAAAGCATCCCATCAGTTGTAAGACCCTTACAAAGCCTCCAAGGGATCAAAAGCCGCCACCATTCACAGGAGGGTTCGTTCCAAACAAACCCATGCAGAACAAAGTGTATTCTTTCGATCTGACCAAAGTAGATGCTTTGTTTGATGAAATGTTGCTACAGAAAGCAATAGAGATGCCTCACAGAATGCCCAAACCAGAAGAACTCAAGGGCGACAGATTGCAGATGGCACAATTCTTGGAATCATTCTACCAATAGTTGTGTTGTTTTCAGAGATGTTATACAGGAAGGAATAACAGCAGGAAGGCTGAAGCTAGCAGAAAAGCCTCCATCCGTCACCACGCATCCTTTTCCCCACCACAAATTAATATGGTCAACCTAAATTGGCTGTAACGAAAGAGGGATGTAATACGAGGTCGACCCCAAAGAGAAGGCAATTAGTTTCAAAAGAGACTATGGAAAGACCAAAAGCAACCATTTCACCGAATAGTGCTCTGCAGAGTGCAAGTGTGAGGTCGAAATGAGGTGACCCCGAAAACAGATCCGCCACCCCAAGTGTTTTTGACCGGATTGAACCTCGCCTGTGATAAGGCAGACAGGAAACTACCCTAGGCTTGTCCAATCCAGCAGAAGAAAGACTAGGCAGCCCAAGGAAGAAAAATCAATAAGGTTGCCTGTATGATAAACCTTTGGCAGCCATCATTGAAGGCGGTGGTATTCTGTCGGGAAAAGTGGCACCAACAATGGAGCCGACTGTAACCCAAAGGAGGAGGGTTCGAGACAAGATCGCACATTCCTCAATAACGAGAAACGCACACTGCTTCCAGAGGTCAATTCTGCCCAAAAGGGAAAGAGCGTAAATATTTCCCGCATGTAACAAGCATCTCTCAACCACGTGGTTGGAAAGAGCAGAATCCTCGAAGAAACCTTCTATCCATTCGCCTCCGCCTCAGAAAATCTACTTAAAACTCCCACTGCAGGAAAAACCGATCCTATTCCAAGAAGGGAAGTAGACTGGTTGAGGAGTATGAAGAGGAGCAACTGGATTATGAACCATCTGCAGATGACTGAATGCGCTCCTGGAATGTAAGAACTAGGAGAATGGACGGAGGAGTATGAGGGAGAATGATGGATTATGACGGAGAATTGATGCGGAAACCGAGGCCTTGCAGGTTGGAGGACTTGTTAAGGGCCGACCTAGGCATCAATATGGTGTTCATTTTGCGTAAAAGTTCGGCGTGAGAAGGACAGAGAGCACCGGATGGAGATGTATTTTCCCAAGAAAGTTTTGAGTGCAGGTTGGCGAAGAGGGGCGAATAAAGAAGCGAGGCATACCCTGATGTATGAACAACCCACAAGTTGGCTACAGATCGCTTTGCTTCTCCAAACCAACCAAAGAAATGGCAAACCACCTCACCCTTGTTTATAACAGAAACTTTGGAGGTGTTCCTATTCCCAAAACTATGGTAGATGGAGGTGCAGCCATCAACCTTCCGCCTCACAGAATGCTAAGTAAAATGGGCAGAATAGAAAGGGACTTAATTCCAACCCGCCTGACCGTCACCAATTTCGCAGGAGGCATCACCAAAACCCTTGGGATCCTAGATGTGGATGTTGTAGTAGGAAGCAAGAAGCTGAAGGTTGCATTCTTTGTGGTAGAAACTACCTCTACCACTTACAATGCATTACTTGGCAGAGACTGGATTCACCAGAGTCTATGTGTTCCTTCCACTCTTCATCAACAGTTAGCTTTATGGAATGAAGAAGGCTACATGGAGATAATAGAGGCCGATCCACGGCCATTTCTACCTTCTGCCATGTGTTGTGAGGCAAGGTATTATCATGATGACCTTGGTCCTTTCACCTTCTTTGGAGTCAACCAGAACGGCCGCCCCCATGGTGTCACGGCCCAGAGGCTCATTGAAGAAGGTCTAACCAATTCCTTGGAGGATTGGAACAGACCTTTTGTTCTAAATTTCCATGGCACTAATGTCTAGTCCCAATCAACAGGAAAAGGATCGAGCTGCAACAATCCGGTCCATTACAAAAAGATTGTTGATATACTGGGAGGAAAAGAAGTTTTTTGAGCAGAATTCAGCCATCAATATGGCAGAATTCACTCATGAAAGCACGGAAAGCCAGGAGGAAGAAGAACTACAGGAGGAAGTGCTAGATTTTGCACCAGCCGCACTGGATGACTCTCTGCCAGAGGTAGAAGATCCTTTGCAGGAAATAAACTTAGGAACAGGGGAGGATCCAAGGCCTACCTTTATCAGCGCACTATTGAAAGAGCCACTTAAGAAGGAACTCGTTGCACTTCTGCAAGAGTTCAAAGATTGTTTTGCTTGGCATTATCATGAGATGCCAGGATTAGACAGGGACTTGGTAGAACACAAGCTGCCAATCAAAGAGGGATACCTACCAGTCAAGCAGGCCAGAAGGAGGATGTCCATGGACACAGAACTGAAAGTCAAAGAAGAAATAGAAAGGCTGCTCAAGGCAGGATTCATCAGGCCTGCCATCTATGCTGATTGGCTAGCTAACATTGTACCGGTTCTAAAAAGGAAAATCAGAATCTGCGTGGATTACAGAAACCTAAATGAAGCCTCTCCCAAGGATGAGTACCCTATGCCAATGGCAGACATGCTAGTAGATGGAGCTGCCCACAACCAGATGCTATCTTTTATGGATGGCAACGCAGGTTACAATCAGATCATGATGGCAGAAGAAGATATCCACAAGACAGCCTTCATGTGTCCAGGGCATATAGGTGCTTTTGAATACACTGTAATGCCTTTTGGCTTGAGAAATGCAGGGGCTACCTATCAAAGGGCAATGAATTCTGTTTTCCACGATATGATTGGACATTCCCTGGAAGTTTATATTGATGATGTTGTGATTAAATCACCAGAGGAGGGAAACCACATGACAGATCTAAGAAGAGCATTCCTAAGAATGAGGCAACATAAACTGAAAATGAACCCAAAGAAGTGCGTTTTTGGAGTTCAAGCGGGAAATTTCCTGGGATTCTTGGTCCACCAAAGAGGCATAGAGATCGACAAAAACAAAGCAAGATCCATCATGGAAGCCTTGCCACCTAGGAACAAGAAGGAATTGCAAAGTCTCTTAGGAAAAATTAATTTTTTGAGGAGATTTATATCCAATTCTGCAGAAAAATCCAGCCTTTCTCTTCTTTGTTAAGATTAAAACAGGAACAAACCTTTAAGTGGGAAGAACAGCACCAACAAGCTTTTGAGGAAATCAAGCATTACCTCTCAAATCCACCAGTTCTGTCCCCACCAAGGAGAGGCAGACCACTCAAGCTCTATATATCTGCATCAGAAGTATCCATTGGAAGTTTATTGGTTCAGGGATAACAAGGAAGGAAAGGAACAGGCGGTTTATTACCTAAGCAGAACTCTGTAAGTGGAAAGAAAATATTCTGCAATTGAAAGACTTTGCCTAGCCTTGTACTTCACTGCTGTAAAGCTCAGACATTACATGCTGCCATACACCATCTATATCATTGCCAAAACAGATCTGATCAAATACATGCTAACAAGACCAATGCTGAGAGGCAGAATTGGAAAATGGACCTTGGCCTTGACAGACTTTGCCTTCGATATGTTCCTCGTAAAGCCGTCAAAGGACAAGCTGTGGCAGACTTCCTAGCAGATCATCCCGGAGAGGAGATTGAAAATATGGACTCTCTAGACATAGCAAATGCAGATCTATTGACCAGAGCTCACACCTGCCTCAACAATCCTATCTACTCAGTTCATCTTGCACCTTGGAAGTTATACTTTGATGGATCAAAAACTGATATAACTTCAGGGAATTGTCTTGGAAGAACCACTTGGAATCAGACACTGCTATTCTTTCCAATTGGATTTCCAATGCACCAACAACAGGGCAGAATATGAGGCCTTAATCATTGGCTTGGAAATACTGGTAGAACTAGGAATCCAATCTGTGGAAATTCTGGGAGATTCCATGCTAGTTTTGAAACAAATTGCTGGAGAATACAAGTGCCTAAGCCCTTCTTTGGCTGTCTATTTGGTGGCAGCTAGGAATCTTCTGACAGAATTCAGAGAAGCCACTTGGGAACATATCCCAAGGGAAGAAAATTTTGCGGCCAATGAATTGGCCCAGGTGGCAACAGGTGTACAAATGCCCCAAGACTGTGTACAAAGAATCATCAGGGTAGGAAAGAAAAGCCTACCATCTGTTCTGGCCAGAGGGATGGAGATAGATGTCAATTCTGCCACAATCACTGAAGATGATTGGAGAAATCCTATCATGACCTATCTACGATATCCAACTTTGCCCTCTGAGAAGAGAGTCAGAATCATGGCTTTAAACTACCTTATGTGGAATGAAGATTTGGTCCGAAAGAGCAAGGATGAGGTGCTTTTAAGGTGCCTCGGAAAGGAAGAATACATGAAAGTTATGGGGGAGACCCATGAAGGAATCTGTGGAGCACATCAAGGTGGGAGAAAAATGTGCTGGTTAATTAGGAGATATGGCTACTTCTGGCCAACCATGATGAAAGATTGCATTAACTATTCCAAGGGGTGTGAATCTTGTCAAAGACACGGTCCAGTCCAGCAGGCTCCATCAGTTCCCATGAATCCAGTGGTAAAACCATGGCCCTTTAGAGGATGGGCAATGGATCTCATTGGTAAGATCTATCCAGCCAGCAGCCAGCAGCACTGCTTTATCATTGTTGCCACAGACTATTTCACTAAGTGGGTGGAAGCCAAGGCTGTTAAATCTACTACATCTCAAGAGATCATCACTTTCATAGAAGAGCAGATTATCCAAAGATTTGGCATCCCAGAATCAATCACAACTGATAGAGGATCTTCCTTCATATCCAGAGAAATGCTGGACATGGCAGAGGCATTCAAATTCAGACTGCTCCAATCCACTCCTTATTATGCCCAAGCCAATGGACAGGCAGAATCAAGCAACAAAGTGATCATCAACATTATCAGGAAAATGCTTGAGAAGAATCCGAAACAATGGCATGAGAAGCTGTCAGAAACTCTGTGGGCATATAGAACTTCAAAAAGAGAAGCGATCGCATGACTCCCTATGCGTTAACCTACGGTCATGATGCAATTCTGCCTATGGAGATAGCTGTTCAGTCCCTCAGAATTGCTCACCAACATGACTTAGTAGGAGAAAACTACTCCCGTGCTATGCTTTCTTTGCTGAACTGAAGGGTTGGATGCAGGCAGATAGACACTCTCAACAAACTCCTGGCAGGAAAACAGGCTGTATCAAGGGCCTACAACAAGAGAGTCAGGGACAAGAGTTTTGAAGAAGGGGAGATAGTCTGGAAGGCAGTTCTGCCCCTCGGAACCCATGTGGCTGGTTATGGAAAATGGTCACCTACATGGGAAGGCCCTTTCATAATCAACCAGATCCTCGGAATGGGGGCATACAGGTTGCAGGATAGGGATGGAGAAGTTCATACGGCCCCAATCAATGGCAAATGGTTAAAAAAGTTTTATCCAACCATGTGGGATGCGCAGGCTGTACAAACAGACCCCGGGATAGACACAAGATTACACTAGAAATCTTTTGGTTCCTTTCAAAATTACCCTTGTTTCTACTTCTGTCTTTTAAGTTTGTCCCTTTTTTGTTGTACTTCCACTTCTGTCTTTAAGTTTGTCCTTTGTTTCTACTTCTGCTTTGAGTTTGTCCCTTTGTTGTACTTCTACTTCTGTTTTCCGTTAACGGGAATTTATCACGCGCCAATTTAATGGCCATGTCATTTAAGTCTGAAACTGCTCCAAAATGATTCAAACTTAAGGGGGCATTGTTTGGGCCAAAATTGACACATCCAAACCCAAGGCCCATCGGAACAAACAAATGAGTTGGGCCTCACAGCCCAACATAAATAGGAAGAGGGAGTCGCACTTAAGAGGGAACAATCCCACATGGCAGCCTCTGGGATAAAAGTCGACAATGGCGGAAGTCGTGAGGGATGAAAAGTCGACAAAGCGACCTCACGAAATGAAAAAGTCAGCAATAACAATCGCCATAGAAGAAGTGATGAAGGGTTCGTGACATCAAGAAGAATCTGAAGATTAAGTCCCCCTTATATATGTATATACAGAGATTTTTTCTGTCTTTACAGAGAAGGTAAATCTCCCAAGATAGATAAGGTGTTACAATCTCGAGAGGGATAAGCGAGAAGCGAGGAGTCGTCTGTAAGGGCAGCTGAAAACAGGGAAGTGATCACCTATCCGAGAGCCTATCTGCTGAATTGAAGAAGAGGAGGAAAAGGGGGAAAATATCTTTGCCGCCCAATAAAAAAACACAATCACCCTACTCCAGAGAAGAAACAGTTTTTCTATAAATACAAGAAGGAGTGAACAGGGTAGAGGACACTCAAAAAACCAAAAATCAATCAAAAACAAAAACTCAAAATGACTTCAAAACACTGAAGCAACCAAAGCTCATTGAGCCAAGACACAAACAAACAACTCAACCAGAAGCTCACTTGAATTCCAAGTGAAAACCAGCTTTAGATTAGAATTCCCAAGGTTCAGACTTAGAAAATAAGTCATTCAAATTTCACAGTGCTTTCTAGCCCATGAAGTCCTCGAGAACACCATACGCCCAAGAAGCGCGATTCGCCCACTCGTAAGCTTCACAAAAGCTTAAAGTACATTGAAGCTCTGCCAGAATCAACCTTTGGTATCGATTTAAAGTTGAAACTTAGCAATCAGAGTTGTCAACATTCCACCAGCCCGGACATTTCCATCCGGCCGGACAGTTCGATCCGGCCGAGAGCCTCCCATCCAGGCAGAAATGGAGTTCCAATTGTATCTTCATCTCTCTAGCATGAGTATTTATTGTTATAGTTTTGTAAAAGGCAGTTCTGCTAAAAACAGTTTAAATTCCATCATTCGCCTAAAAGCAGTTTAAATTCCATCAACCATTTTGGCCAGAACAGCCTGTTTATACTGAGATAAATTGTTAAAGTCCTCACCCGTCTGAGGCAAGAAAAGAACTTACTTGGGAGATATTCCTCACCCAAATTCACAATCGTTTGTTTGCAGAAATCAGTAACTTGGGGCGCAAGTTATCTACTCCAAACTAAGTCTGCTAGAATTTTTATTGCTAGCAGTGGCACGCTCGCACACCAAAGAAAGCTGACTTGTCGACCAGTTTATGGTTCTCAAGGCAGTGAGGAACTTTGCCCTTCCATCACAGGAGTGAACGCCAAACGGGCAAACACTATGTTATATCACAGTGTGTTGCCACATAAGTAAAAACTTTTCTTGGTTCATGATTAGGTCACATGAGATTGAAGTCGAGGATTTTGTGATGAAGAGAAATCAATCAAGGTCAGCTCTCGAGAATATGAAACACTTTTTCTTTCATATACAACCTATCGATTTGTTGAAGGAGATGTTTATTATCATTTATAATTTTCTATGTCATACTGGGATTAATTTTGGTGTTAACATTGCAGTTTGAATTTAATGAGGCACATATATGAATACATTGATGTCTTTAGATCAAAATAATTGCTATGGTTCAAAACTCATATAAAAAATGACATCGATGTAATAAAATGCATGTGCCATTTCTGATGTGAGTTTTGAACCATAGCAATTAATTTGATCTCGAGACATCAACATACTCATATATGTGCCTCATCAATTCAAATTGGAATATTAACACCAAAATTAATCTCAATATGAAAATAGAAAATTATAAACCATAATACACAACTCCTTCAGCAAATCGATAGGTAGCAATACACACAAGAAAAATGTTTCATATTCTCAGTCAAAGAGCCTTCTCACCTTGATTCTATATCTCTTCATCACAAATTCCCACGACTTCAATCTCATGTGACCTAATCATGAACCAAGAAAAGTTTTTACTTATGTGGCAACACACTGTGATATAACATAGGGACCATGCTTTCCCTCTACTCGTAAAAGTTAACGTATTAAGTATAATTAACATAAAAAAGACATGGTACAACTAGGATCCATGAGTCAAATACATAACAAATTATGGTTGACAGGACACTATGAACTACAAGAATCCTCACAAACCAAAACTTGACCAATACTAATTTCATATCAAGAGGCACATAACAGATACCACCTACTACCTGCATGACCTAAAATCGCATGTATTCTAATCCAAATAACATAAATTTTCCTGCATCCTATGGCCAAAACATGCGAAAAATTATACATATATGTATAATTTAAATTGCGCCTAAATCAAAATCAAGAAATTCTAATCACAAGTCTTAAGCTTCCAACATAATCGAAAATGGAGAGCATGATTGAGAGAGAGAGAGAACACCTAAAACTTAATAAATTTGACTTTAGAATCGATTTCTTTCGCCACGCTTCTTAAATGGCCCCGTAACTTTCCTCTGTTTTTGTTGTCATCTTCTATAGCAACAATGCCCTTCCATTTAGTTTTCAATATGAACTTCCTTAGCCCATTGATGTCCTTGTGGTTTTCAACCACAATGTGTTGGGTTCCCCGAAAGCGTCCCCTCTACAGGCATCATGCTTATTCTTCTTGGCCATCATATTAAACTCCCTCTAAGTTGAGGTCATCCAACAGTCTATAGGCATCTGTAATTTGTAAGTTCAAAAGGTAATTGAAAGTGAGATGCATCCTAAATGCAAGAGGTCATTCAGATCCATAAAAATCAAATAAAATAAATCTACAAACAGGGGCATCCTAAAATAGAAGAAATGCAAGAGTTCATTAAATCCATCCAAAACAATGTGCAAACACATAACTAGTATGAACTGAAATAGATTCAAGAGAAAAGATTTCAAAATAGAAAACCCATACTCCCAAGTTAAAATAGAAGAAATGCAAGAGTTCATTAAATCCATCCACAAGAATATGCATACACATAACTAATATCAACTGAAATAGATTCAAGAGAAAAGATTTCAAAATAGGAAACCCATACTCCCAAATTAAAATATGAAAATAGAAGAAATGTAAGAGTTAATTATATTCATCCAAAAGAATATGCATACACATAACTAATATCAACTTAAACAGATTCAAGATAAAAGATTTTAAAATAGGAAACTCATACTCCCAAGTTAAAATGTCAAACACAGTATAAAACAAGAAAAACAAAAACAGAGAAAAATTGTACAAGGAAAATGCATATCTAAACACACATTCTAGACTTCAAAGAAACCATATATCAAACACATGGTAACTGAAAGAAGAAAAAAAAAATTAGAAAAAGAAAAAAAGAAAAGAGAAATGAGTTGCAAAGAATACTAATGTCGAAACCTTCATCTCTCACTGGTGGACTTCGTTGCTCTCCTAATTTTGCCCTGACTTCAGTCTTGCTCTTTCTTTCACTCTCGCACGCTCTCTCTCTCTCTCTTACTCTCTCTCTCTCTCTCTCTCTCTCTCTCAAACTTGCTTCGTGTTGTGCCCTCGAATCGCTTTTCTTATAACACAGGGTTGGAGACGTGTGCCAATCAAGGTTTTTTTTTTTTTTTTTTTTTTAAATGAGTGTTATATTCTTTTTAATTTAAAATGAAGTTTTGAAGCTATAACTTCTCCGGAATAACCACAGCCGCTTTGGACAAGTATTTGTAGGTTATAGGTACCTCCAAAAATTAGAAGCTTTATCTGGCGAGCTTGTTTGAACGCTCTGGCGGTTGGCCAAAATCTTAAACAAAGACATGTTGATCTTGAGGATGTTTGTGCTCTCTATGGTTGTGAATGGGAATCCTAGGTAATCTTTTTTCTTTTTTGGGGAAATAGCTCAAAATGCCACCCATTTTATAATTTTTTCTAAAAATACCACCCCTCCCTTAAAATTTTAAAACTACCACCTATAACTAATCTTTATTGTCGACTGACTACACCCATATCACTTTTTCAGAAATTGTGTTCTCTCTCAACTCTCTTGGCTCCATCTCTCTCTGTCACTCAGCTCTCTTGCGCAGCTCTCTCTCTCTCTCTCTCTCTCTCTCTCTCTCTCTCTCTCTCGTGTAACTCTCTCTTTCTCCGACGCAGTGGTCTTCCTCCCTCAGCTGTGTCCGTTCATTCAAGCTTAATTCTACGGTTCACATCCACAAGGTACTGTTCATTGTCCTTTTCTTAGAAATTTTAGGTTTTTGTGAATTTGGTTTAGGGTGTATGGATTTATATGAAATTGGTTTAAGGGTTTCTTCGAAATTGGTTTAGGGTTTTAGGATTTAGGGGTTGCTCTAAAATTGGTTTAGGATTTATGGGTTTCTATGAAATTGGTTTAGGGGGTTTCTTCTAAATTTGTTCAGGGTTTAGGGGTTCCTTGATACACCACATATTTCTTACCCTTTAATTCTACTAAGCGTTGGTTTTTAGATGCTTGTATTAACTGCAAACTTGCATTCTCTTTCGTTAAGTGGAATGAACTTGAGACGTGTGCTATATTTTAACCCAAGCAATGACATTCTCAGCCCGTATAACTATCTAATAATATATATTATATTATAGCATGGGTTTGTCAGAGTGCTTAACGGTGTTTATCATGTTTGCATCTCATGCCTTAACTCCCTCTATTCTCTCGGGCAGTTGTCAGATTGTTTGAAAATAATTGTCCACTTATAATTTGTTGAAGACTCTTGTTATATGTTCATTTTACAATACAGAGTTATATTTTATGCATTCATAATAATTTTTTTTGGTTAATTATATTACACTAGGTTGATTCTCATTTGTTCATTTGTCGAGACATTCTTTTGTTTTTTCTTGAACTCTATCCCCCATATACGTTAAATGAGGTTTCTTTCCACTAAATATGACCTCAATGAACCTCTTTTCTTTCCACTAAATATGACCTCAATGAACCTCTTTTCAAATTTCCTCAGGATTAAGTACAACATAAGCATTGTTGCTGATAAGGGTTTGAAGAAAACTCTTCATACTTCTGCGCGTTTGAAGAAGGGAGAAGTTCTTTATTTACAAACACATTCAGGTAGGTATAATGCTAACTATATATTGTACTGTGTATCTGGGATTTGACCATGATATGTTTTAAGGACTAATATTTGATTATCACATATTTTTCTTCATTTGTGTTGGCTACTGAATGTTATGTAACATAGGAGATGAGTCACTTGTAAATGAGGGAATATTGGCATTTTCCTTTCTATTTCTAGTTTGTTTAGCTAAACAACATAACTGAGGAGAGTTTGCTTGCGACTTAGGTTGACCAAGTGTAACCTGAGTCTTCCGAGGAATGCGGCTCGGGTTGACTTTGTGTTACCGAGGCTTGCAAGGATGTGTCGCTTATACGACACTTGGAATTGACAGTATAATGTGGGAAATAAATATAAAATCAAGGAATGGACATTTTTATTATAGGTACACCTAGGTGGAAAGGAATTGTTTCTTTACAACGCTTCTAATTGGTTTTGATGATTTGACTGAATGCATGATCGGTTATATGTATATAGATATGCATGCTTGATTTTTGTACGAATATAGAACATGGATATAAATGAATTTTCAAATGTTTTAACAGTGGGGTTAGTATGTTGATATTATATTTTCAAACCTTTCTTTTGTCTACTCACATTTTTAAATGTTTTGTGCACCCAAGTAGTAGTCGTGTACCAAAGCACCACCATCGAGCGATCATCACCACGATTCATCCTTTTCTCTCTGTGTAGGGTTTCTATTGTAATCGAACTATTCCTATAAATTAAATTGATTAGTATTGCTTTGAAATTGCCGTAGGGTTTTCTCTAAGGCCTGAAGCCATAAAGATTTGATGTTGGTTGTGTGTGTCCTATCATTGTGCATGCTGAACTTTTGTGGATATGAATTGCTTTTTGTACAAGTGTAAATTTTTGGGAAACGAACAATTTACAGAACTCTGTCGAATTTTAGGCAAAAGTCAAACCTAAAAAGAAAATTTGAATTTTAGTTAGAAGGGCAATTTGGTCCAGTGTGCTCGACACCTGCCAAGTGTTGGACACGCACAGAGTTCACTCAGATTCAAAGTGGAATTTGGGTCGGGTCTTGCCAAAATTGGTTGATAGGATAAGATTTTTTTATAATTAAAATGTGAGTATGCAATATACAATCAATTGACATTAGATGAATAGACTCAAGACATTTTAATTATTAGGTAATGTTTTCATTCTCTAATGTGAAATTCACACTCAAACACCTAGACAAGATATGTCGGGGACATGGGAGCATTTGTGACTATTAGACCCAATATGTGAATAATTTAACTCTATACCATATTAGAATGTAACATTTGATCCAAAACTAATTGATGATGAGTGAGGAGACTCAAATTTATTTAAATTATTAGACAAAGTTTTTACTCTCAGATGTGGTGTGAGACTCACACAATCAACCTTTTTTTAAATAGTAAATTTGATTTTTCCCCTTCAAATTAATTTTTCTTACCTGCAGCCCATCAATTTACTTTTCTATTAATAAAATTTAATTTTTATAAGAAATACCGGATGACTAAGATCCAACTTAGCAAGTTACCTAATGAAGCTTACAATTTTATTTATTGTAACTTTCAGATCCCTAAAATAAACCTCCTTAAAATTTGAGTTGTCTTTGCAATTGTTGTTCGTCCATTTATCGTGTTGGGTATACTTTCAACATATTTACTTGGCCACTATCCATTTCATTAAGTTTTTAAGGTTGAAATGGTGTTTTAAATTGGCTTAAATTTAGGAATTTTTTAGGGTAAGTTATTTCTTTTTTTAATAAATATTTTTTGGTCGTATTTCTTAAATAATCAAATTTAGAATAAACTAATGTACCTATTATTTAAAAAATTTAAATATACCTATTCTCTAAAAAAAACAAAATTTTAAATTTTTATGAAGAAACATTAATTTATTTGTGCTTATCTTTTTAGTAAAATATACATACATTATTTATTAATGACCCAAAATTGTGTCATGTCTCTCTTCAGCAATGTATGATATCCTATTCTATCCGGCCAAAGGTGACCTAATTCAAGAAGCTAGCAAATGTTGTGGAACAGAAAGCAGGCATATCGCATCAAAAAAATGAAAGCAGGCATATCGCATCAGAAAAGAAAGCAAGCATGCATTTATGATCCACACTGAAACTAGGGAATGCTAGCAACTTTCTTTCTAACTTCTCCTCTGAACTTTCTCCCTTTTCCGCATGACATATGTCATTATCCTTACACTTAAAATAATGTAATTAATGCATCACACATGCTAATTTTTATTTTCCAAATTTATCCTTATGTGATACATTAATGAAATTGTTTTAAGTATAAAAAAAAGTGACACATGTCATGAGTTAAATGGAGAAGGTCCAAAAAAGAAGGTTAGAGAGAAGGTTGCTAGCATTCCTCTTTATCTATTACCATCATAATAACTCCACGGGCCGATGATTTTAAAAATTATTTAAAAATAATCTTCATGCACTTCTCTTCAATAGGAATGTAGAGAAAAATAAAATTGATTAAAGAATAACTATTTTGAATTTTTAATTATAAAAATAATTATTTGAAATTGATTATAAAATAAAAAGAGAATGGGGACAGATGTCAAGACACTAGTGCGTTAGCCCAAATGCAACGTGTGATGTGAGTGAGTGAGTTGCTAAATATTTATTAAAAAAATACAAAATTAAAGCTGCTAGCAGACTAGGCGCTAGATTTGATGACCATATGTTTTCTGCTCCAGATAACATTCACAGACTTGACCCAAACAAAAAAGCATTTTTTTAAAATAACCTCAACATACCTACTATACCAAGCAACATACTTAAAGTAATTTTTATTTATATTTTTGGTAAAAAATTAATACCTCTTCACCAACCAGGTTATTTAGCATTAAATCCCCTCTATATCCTCCAAACAAAAGATAACAAATTATTTTTAAAATAAGTTAAAAATTAATTTAAAAGTAAAAACCGCTTTTAGGTTGTCATCAATCTTATCCCCGCCGTAAATCACCACGCTCCTCATCTTCTTCCACCAAATCTCACTCTCCATTTTCCACTAAAAATACCAGTCACTGTCTCTCTCTCTCTCTCTCTCAACCACAAAACCATGCTCTCCCCAACGTCATTTTCTCTCATCTGCACTGTTCTTCTCTGTTTGCCTCTCACCATAATCTTCACCATCCCAAGCCCAACCGCCACCATAACCACCACCATCCCCACCCAAATCTCCCAATCCCCAAAACTCACCAAAACCTACCAAAAAATCAACCTAATTTCACCACCAAAATCCCTACCATTAGATGACGACTCGCTCTTCCACCTCGCCGCCCATGTCAAGTCCCGCCCGCCCCACTCCGATCGTCCCAAAATTGCCTTCCTCTTTCTAACCACCACCCCTCTTCCCTTCTTCCCTCTTTGGGAACGCTTCTTCAATCAAACCCCCAAAACCCATTTCTCTATCTATGTCCACATGACCAGAGATTCCCTCGACCCGCCATTTTCTGGTGTCTTAGCCCACCGGGTCATCCCCTCCCGACCCGCCCAGCGATTCACCTCCACTCTCATCTCCGCGACTCGTCGTTTGCTCGCCCACGCCCTCCTCGATGACCCCAAGAATGCCATGTTCGTGCTTCTCTCTCCTTCCTGCATCCCCATCCGGTCCTTCAACTTCACGTACCAAACCCTAGCCCGATCGAAGAAGAGCTTCATCGAGATTCTAGACAATGAGATCGGGCGTACGACAGGTGGGCGGCGGCGTGGGGAGGACGCGATGCTGCCGCGGTGAAGTTGGAGGAGTTTGGATCGGATCCCAATCGGATCTTGAAGCGGAAGCACGCGAGGGTGGTTGTGGGTGACCACCGGCTCTGGTCAAGTTCAAGCTACCGTGCCAACGCGTTGGGACACGTGTTACCCAGAGGAAAATTACTTTCCTACCCTCTTGAACATGAGAGACCGGCGGGTGTGTGCCCGCTACCCTCACGCACGCGTGGGTGGCGCGGGAGATTCGATGGCCACCCGTGCGTATGAGGCCTCCGACTTGGGGCCCGATTTGATCACCTCCGAGAAATGACGAGGCCAAAATCGGTGGCGAGAAGGAGAGCGGCAACGGCTCTAATTGGTCCTTGAAGGAACGACGAGACCCGTTTTTGTTCGCAAGGAAGTTCCCGCGGATGCAATTGGACCGTTGATGAGTATGGCCAATGACGTCATCTTCAAGGATTAAGATGCGATGACATATTTAGGATTTTATTTTTTTTTGGTTTGTAATTTACAAATGAAATTATTAACATAAAGAAAAAAAAAATGAAACCGGGGCAAACCCGGTGGGTTTGAGCAGCAAAATGTATATATTTTTCATTTATTGTTTTTTGGGGTGAGTTTTCTTGGTTTTTCCAAAGTGGAAAAACGTGTTTGGTTAAGCCTAAGCGGTGCAATGTCTCTTTTTAGACTTTTATGAGTGGTAGTGTTTTGGCTTTACAGATTCTCCTACGGCCAAACTAAGCGATTGTCAATGATCAAAAGCTTTGCCCTTTAACAAACTTAAAAGGACCTTAATGTTTTGTTTTCGTGGGAATTGCCTAACTTTGGCTCTTTTTTCTTATGTAGTTGACGCATGTTTTAATGTCTGTCATTCATCGTGTCACGCGACATAATAGATGTCATGTATTGGGTAGCGGCGTAGTCGGGCCTAGGCCAAAAGTCGTCTTGTCCTACCTCCCCATCGAAATTTTTCATTATCTCAATAGCCAAAAAGGATTGTATAATTAAATTGTGTGTTTCACATTTTGACCCATAAACATTAAAGTTTTGGCTCTAACTTTCTACATGTCATATGTTATTTCTGTTATGTAGGATTTTAGGTAGGAAAAGGTAAAGGGGAAAAATGATGTGTCACGTTGTTGGCTAGAAAAGGAAATGAGGTAGGTGGAAGGTACCTAGTAAATCTAGGCGAGGGAATTGCATGTATTTACATCAGGGTTGGTAAAGAGGTATTAACTTTTTACCAAAAATATAAATAAAAATTACTTTAAGTATGTTGCTTGGTATAGTAGGTATGTTGAGATTATTTGAGAAAAAAATGTTTTTTTGTTTGGGTCTGGTACTATGAATGTTATCTAGAGGAGAAAACACGTGGTCAAATCTAGCACCTAGTCCGCTAGTGGCTTTAATTTTTTATTTTTTTTATATATATTTAGCAACTCACTCACTCACATCACACGTTGCATTTGGGCTAACGCACTATTGTCTTTTCCATTATCTCAATAGCCAAAAAGGATTGTATAATTAAATTGTGTGTTTCACATTTTGACCCATAAACATTAAAGTTTTGGCTCTAACTTTCTACATGTCATATGTCATTTCTGTTATGTAGGATTTTAGGCAGGAAAAGTTAAAGGGGAAAAATGATGTGTCACATTGTTGGCTAGAAAAGGAAATGAGGTAGGTGGAAGGTACCTAGTAAATCTAGGTGGGGGAATTGCATGTATTTACATCAGGGTTGGTAAAGAGGTATTAACTTTTTACCAAAAATATAAATAAAAATTACTTTAAGTATGTTGCTTGGTATAGTAGATATGTTGAGATTATTTTAAAAAAAAATGTTTTTTGTTTGGGTCAGGTACTATGAATGTTATGTGGAGTAGAAAAATCACATGGTCGTCAAATCTAGCGCCTAGTCCGCTAGCGGCTTTAATTTTTTATATTTTTTATATTTAGCAACTCACTCACTCACACCACACGTTGCATTTGGGCTAACGCCTATTGTCTTGACATCTGTACCCACATTCTTTTTTTATTTTATAATCAATTTTGAATAATTATTTTTATAATAAAAAATTCAAAATAGTTATTCTTTAATCAATTTTTTTTCTCTCTCTATGTTCCTATTGAAGAGAAGTGCATGAAGATTATTTTTAATTAATTTTAAAAATCAACGGCCCGTGGAGTTATTATAATGATAATAGATAAAAGGGAATGTTAGCAACCTTCTCTTAACCTTTTCTTTTGGGCCTTCTCCATTTAACTTATGACATGTGTCACTTTCTTTATACTTAAAACAATGTCATTAATGTATCACATAAACTAATTTTTATTTTCCGAGTTTACTCTTATTAAATATATTGATTCTTTTTTACAAGAAATTAGTCTTTTTAAAACTTCATTTCTTATCACCTTTTTTACTTTAAAATTGTTTAATGTCCCTTTTTTTCTTCTTCTAGAGAACAGATTTTGCTTCTTTTTTTACTGATGTTTATTGCTATTAATGTTCGTTTAATATTTTGCTGCTTTTGCTTCTTTTCATTTATGTTTATTGTTCTTTTTTTTTTTTTTTTTTCTTTTTGCTTATTTATAATATTTATCTTATGCTTGTTGTTATTTATGTTTTACTGTCTTGTTTTTTTTCTTCTGATATGTTTATTGTTATTAATATTTATGTTTATTGTCATTTTTGTTGTGGAAAAAAAAAAACAAACGTTCACTTTGAAAAAAAAAAAACAGAAGAAGACACTTTTTAAAATAAATAAATAAATTTTCGTTTTTCTTATGTATATATTTTTTAATAAGGTGGTAATAAAGTTGTAAAAAAACCAATACATTCAATAAGGATAAATTTGGAAAACAAAAATTAGCTTGTGTGATGCATTAATTACATTGTTTTAAGTGTAAGGATAATGACATATGTCATGAGGAAAAGGGAGATGGTATAAAGGAGAAAGTTAAAGAGAAAGTTGCTAGCTCATAATTCAATTTTGAAAAAGCTTTGTATCAATGGCGTCGATAAGGTGGATGGGAGAGAAGGAACCAGATCGATGTTGACATCTCAATTTAAGTGGTCTTATAATTAATTGGAATTCGTAAATCCTCCTCCCCACTTTTTTTTTCCTTTTTTTTTTAAAAACCCCCCGAAATAAGATAACAAAATCTAAAAATAGAGGAAAATCATAATGAGAATAGTAAAACTGAAAAAAAAAATATATAGACAGTTTGGATCGTTGAAAAAAAATGTAAGGAATTGACAAACTGTTGGAAGCTGATACATGATTTTATTTCTCAGTTTCCAAGGTGATGAGTAAGTTAGTTTGGTTTGGGTATGTTGTTAATGGAACGATTTGGTTAATTCTATATGTCCTAACAGATTTTTGTTTCTTTAATATGATTTGAGTAATTGCTCTATTTATTCAAACACAAACAATTTGGGTAGCAAGAGCAACCCTTTCTCTGTTCTTTTGCTATTTTGTTGTACCTTACAAAAAATTGAGCATATTAGTGCCTAATTGAGCTTGTTTCTCTAATGTTTTTAGGGTGCAAATCGTTGGATATCCCTCGTTAGTGGAGTTAAAAGGTGTAGCTGGTGTTGATTGGTAGCAATAATTCTTCTCTATTTGCTGTTGTGATTGACAATATCAATTAGCTTTATGGATGGCTTGTGCTTTCAGCTGGCTTGTGTTTTCGATGTGCACTGTGTGCATGTGTGTGTGCTTGTGTCGCACCAAAGAGAGAAAGAGAGAGAGCACGGTAGAGAGAAGAGAAATGTGAAGGAGTGGACTGCTTGTGAGACGCAAGCAAGCAGTCCCACGAACTTGAGGAGGATGTTTCAACTGGAAGTTAGATGGGTTCATCAAAGGTTCAAGGGAGGGTATATCTCTTGGGTGAGAGTGTTTTTCACATGTATGAGATTAGAAGACGAATTTAATTGGGACTTCTTGTCATCTCTTGTTGTCATCTGTTTGTATCTTGTACTTGATGAAAATTATGTTAATAAAAATTTCATTCATTTCAAAAAGTTATTGGGTTTGTGTAAACACTTCACTAAATTTGTAATTGATTGTCCTTCTATTTTATTTTTTCAGTGTTATACCATTTCATCTCATTGGTGAAAGTGGCCCAGCATATCATTACCACATTCTTTTGGCATACCAAAGCTTGATGGGTATTTTTTTGGTACGCTTTTCAATTTATATGGTTTAGACCCATACTCTACTAAAATCTAAATGAGAAATTTTGTAAAGACTAGTAAAAATAAGAAAAAAATTCTGCTTCCAGTGGTTGTAGAATAAAAATATGATCATAATAGTTCATTGCAAGTTGTACAATAGAAAAAACACCAATAGAGTATATTGGAGTTTAAATCAAAATGAGTCTAGATTTCCAAGCATAAACACCTCTTGCACCTGCACCCAAAATTATACACAAAGTTGAGTCAACGAATTAGATAACTTAAAATATAAGGAGGCAGTACTTATATTGAGTAGACAATAATTATAACTATTTGTTCTTACGCAATACCTCATAAAATATGAGGAGGCATTACTTATGTAGATTATGTTGCTGCTCATAACCATAAGAATGTGAATCCTGCATTACATATAGCTTCATCAACCAAATACTCCTAAGTAGGCATAAGGCATAAGCTATAGATATATAATCATGATTGAATCATTACCTCATTCAGTTGTGTCATCAAATCACTACTTTGTAGCATACTTGTGAAAGAAAAATTGGATTGATATAATGTCCCTGTAGAATTGTAATCCTAAAAGAAAAATATATATATTACACCGTTAAATTTTCTAGGTTCATAAATGAAAACACAAAACTTGATGTTTAAACTAACAAATTGGATTACTTGGTTAGATGGAGGCAAATATGCATGACCGTTGGTAGTTAACAAGCTTGTAGCTGGATAGACCTATATAACAGTGGTAACATAATATATATATGATTAGTCGAATGTACTGTAAATAATAAGATAATTTCAAGAATCTGAAAACATACATGATTGTTAATATTTGTACTCATGGGTACACCATCTGGATGAAGAAAATTTGAACTAAGTGGTGCATGGGATGAGTTATATGAAGGGCCTATACTGCTTGGTTGCTTGGTTTTTCCTACAAAAAAAAAAAAATAATAATAATAAGCATCATTGTGGAGTATTAATAAGAAGAGACTAGTGGGATTTTATGTAAATCAAAGAAAATATGAAACTTTCTTACTAGATGAAACAATATCTTTTGATGTCTTTCTTCTTCGTTTCTCCATAACGCTTTTCAATCTGGCATTGCTTATACCTTTTGGCCTTACACAAGAGGGATTTTGTACTGGCATCTCATCAAATGTGGTTGCATTACAATCATAAAGACTATCATGAATTTTTGCATTAACTTCTCCCTTTGACTTTATCATTTGTTTTTCAATCAATCCTGCTATCTCTCTCAATTTTTGCAGAGCAATTCTACTAGTATTTTCTGTCTCTGATGCCTTAGTCAATACATCATAAGCTGTTCACATCAAAGTATTTCGCCGCAATGTGACCGATGATTTACCCTTTGTTTGTAATAATTCACCATGCTCACTTGCCTCCAATCCTTTCTTTGCATCTTTTGTCCATCGCTTCAATATATATTGTTTTGGTATTTGACTCCAACATTTCACATTTAGTACCCTTAGAGTGTGATGACACAATAAACCCATAGACTCGAACATTTTGCAGCTACATGAAATACTGCAATTTAATGAATTTAGTTGGACAATGTAAACTCTTTTATGACCTTCTTCATTCAGTTCAAATGAGTGTATTGTACCATCACTTCCAACTTCATGCATCATCACTCCCAGACTATCTACAAACTCCTTTTCAAATAATTTGAATATTTTTCTTGTGTAGACAGTAGTAGCATGATTCAGAAGGCCACTGCTTTTGGCAATTCTAGAAGGGAGTCCTTGATTGCAACGAAAAGATTCTTCTAATTCACTTGAACGCATTTTTTCTGCTTGTTTATCATAGTGATGCATAAATTGAGTAAGACTCATTGTCTTAGTAGACATCTGATGAAAAACATTATTTGTGCTCTCACTTCTTTGTGAAGATTTTATCTTAGCAGTGAAAATATGTTGGCTAAATACTGGACACCATTTCGCACAAATACTATACAATATCTTCAACCACAGGTTGCCTGTAAGGTTGAATTTTGCCAATAAGTCATCCCAAGTAGACTGAAATTCCAATTCTGTCTCACAATATCCTTGAAGACACTTGTTGAACATATGGTTAAACTCAAGATTCCCATAATAACTTCCCAAATTTCTTGCAGCATTTTGAGATATATGCCACGAGCATAAACAATGACATACCCCAGGAAAAACTGTTTCAATGCCATTTGCCATTGCCTGACATTGATCAGTAAAAATAGTCTTCGGTTTTCGACTTCCCATTGATTCTAAAAATGTCTCAAATAACCAAATAAATGAATCAGTTTTCTCATCCAATAAAAAAGCACAACCGAATAGTACGTTTTTCCAATGGTGGTTGACGTCAACAAAAGGAGCGCATATCATGTTATACCTATTAGTTCGATATGTAGTATCAAATACTACCACATCCCCAAAACAATCATAGTCAATTCGTGACCTTCCATCTCTCCAAAAGAAGTTTGTCATTCGGTTTTCTTGATCCACTTGCACTATGTAAAAGAACATAGGATCTTCAGCTTGTTTGCGCTTGAAAAGGTTTATCAAGCTTTGAGCATCACATGCTTCAATCATGACCATTTTCTCCTTATTGACAACATTGTAGGAATCTCTTTTTGTAAAACCAACATTTTGAGACCCACCAACTTCTTCTGATAAATAAGAGTATGTCTTTGTGGTCCTTATCCCTGCATCCACCATGATTTTAATCACACCCAAATGCGCTTCTGACACTTTTCTATTTGATCTCAAAAATTGCCTCTCTTCTGGCATAGCAAGTTCATAGTTATGTTCAGAAACAAAATGAGAAACTTTCCACATACCATTGTCATCCTGGAAGGCAAATCGAATTCTAGCTTCGCAACCTATTCTCGTTTCTAATTTGTTAGCCATGCTTACTTCCTGAAGGGTCACTATCTAGTCGAAAACCTTCTTTTGAACAAAAATAACTAAATTGCCGCAAAACTTTTTTTGTATTATATCTCTTTTGTCCTCTCCGAACACTAAATCCAGTTCTCGTAGCATAACTGTTGTAGAGATTATAAGCTTCCTCTTCAGTGGACACAACTTTTCCAAGCAAATCTTCTTCAAAACTTTCCATACGATTGACAATCATTGGATTTCTTCTTCACTTTCAATATCAATAACTGCTTCATGCAAACAGCCAAGTTAACGAAATAGTATGCAAAAAGTAATTAAACTATATATGTGCAACTAACTATGTGTGAATCTAGTTCCACTTTATCGGAATACTAAAAAGAACAACCTACAGAAATCGAGAAAAAAAATTATAGCCTGCAATTGGAAACAACATGCAGAAATAAGGGGAAAAAAAAGAGCTGTTAAAAGTAAAGGATTGTTTGATTGATTTACCATTATCCATTTTTGGCAGAGGCTAGTCCTTTATTTTTTTGGGGCGGCAGGTGGTCCTTTTCTTGGCTGCAGAAGTATTTTATGAATGTTGGTGCAGACTCCAATGAAAATTCACGTGCTAGGGTTACTTTGCTTTGAAAGAAACAAAAAAAAGTAACTGAACAGAAGGAGGAGAGTAAACGGCGTTAACAGCCGTTCTAATGAAACCCCTCTCTCTCTAATATGATCTTGCCACATGTCATAATTTTATTAGTCCATTACTACCACATGGCACTGCCACGTGGTAGTACCGTATCACTGTATAATTTCTCTAGCCACGACGAAAAATGGTTTTAACTAAGATCATAATTGACAAACTTTGTTTGAATTGACAAATCTCCTTGGCTACGAGAAAAGGAATTGAGAAACTGACCTTGTAGATGCGCATAATGCAAACATGCATCACATTAACTAAGATCATCTCAAGCAACAAGTTTCAGTTTTATATTAATTGGCTCGTAGAATTTTTGTAGCATATTAATTGTAGAACTAGTTTATTTATTTAGTGAAAAGAATCTGATTAACCAATAAAAAATTTATACCGCAGAGCATGCATGACAATGTAAAAAGTCAATGATTTATAAATAAGATTAGTAATGCAATAAGGATTTCACCCACCTGTCCTATTTTCCCACCCACAATATAAATTTTAAAAAACACAATCCTATTTTTTCACCCACCCATATTCCTAAAATACCATTTTAATTATTACCTCATTTCCCCTCTCCTTTATTCTCTCTGTTCATGTCTTCTCTCTCTCTAACGCCCACACATCTCTCTCTCATTTTTGCTGTATCTTATTTTTCATCTTACAAACTAAAACTGCATTTTTGCTGTAATTTACTATACAAACTAAAACTGCATTTTTTTCTTAAGCAACTTCACATCACAAAATTTGATGACAATGGCTGGTCAGCAGGCAAAAGATGACCAACCCTTAAAACCAAAACACAGGCTCACGCTCCCCAATTTATGAACATACCCGAACCTTTGTTTACCCATCTTCCCAACTTTCTGGTCTGCTGATAGAAACTTGTTCATCCCTGGGTTTTCACATTTTTAATTTGTTTAAGGAAAAAAAATTAGAGTCCAAGAAATACTCATCTCCCAAGGCTTTAAGCAATCATAAAGATCTTAGAAATTCTGTTCAAATAGGATTTCCTTACCTCTTCGCTGAAATCGTTCTATTCAACATCCATTCTCTTGTTGTTTTCTTCTTCATAAACAATTTGATTGAATAAATAGAAAAAAGAAGAAAATTATTTGAGAATTGAGTTCTGAGAACTGAAAAGTCATACGAGGAATCATGAGCAAGGAGTCATAGCTTTCTTGTGTTTTTTTTTCTTTCTGCCAAACGATAAGGTTACGTGAGAACATAAGTCTGCGTTTTTTTTTTTTCTTCTTTCTTTTTCCTTAAGTCATTTTAAGTCATTTTACAATAAGGTTAAATTTGTCTTTAAAGGTTTAAAGATAAGATGAGTGGGAAAGTAGGACAGGTGGGTGGAAATAGCAGCACTCTAAAAAAATTACCTTCATCCGTTGGAAATCTCACTGCCCCTGGAACTTTTATGGTTAGATGGAAGTGCTATAGAAGAGCTGCCTTCATCAATTGGAAATCTCACTGTGCTTAAAAAATTATATTTACGAGGATGTGAAAACCTTGCAAATATGCCACAAAGTATTTATGGGTTGCAAAATCTGGTTCTTATTGATCTCAGTCGATGCCCAAAACTTGTCACACTTCCAAATAACTTGATCTCTGAAGTTTATCGAGTGCAGAATCACTTCCTTTGGAGGTTCGAACTAACGCAAACAATCCACGCGATGGCGACTTCATGAGGCATGGGGAGATGTATTTTCAAGAGTACAATGTATCAAATATTGATTCCTTGTAGAATTTTTGTTGCTGGTCCAACTTAGTGAAAACTAATCTATCCGAAAGCAATTTTGTCAGTCTTCCTGTGTGCATTAGCAAATGTGTCAACTTGCGGGAGCTTAATTTGAGGGGTTGCAAGAGGCTTGTAGAAATTCTAGTACAACTTCTAGCGTCTGTAGCAATGATCAATATGACTGATTGCATATCACTAGAAAGATTTTCAACATTGTCAAAGATATTGGAAGACGAAGACATGCAACATGGACTTGTCTAATTGCCATAGGCTATGCGATAACCTAGGGTTGGATCTTTCAAAGATGGCAAAATTTTTACTGAATCAGGTGACATATGTATCTTTTATCTATATAATTAATATGCATACATTACATATATTGTTAATACTATACTATGTACGCTGCAAGCTGGACTAATTAATAATAATATATATGCATGTGTTGTGTTGTGTTACAGATGAAGAGGAGCGAGAGGGTTATCGTTACACTACTTGACAGTGGCAGTGAAGTTCCAGAATGGTTCACTTTTGGTGATGACTTTGATGACTATGATGAGAGTAAATTTGATTACGTTGATGTTGATGGCAGGAGTTTTCGTAATTACAAACTTCATATTGAAATTCCTTGGACTTCCGTATTGGAGAACACAAAATTGGTATTGTTTGCTGTTTGGGAAATTACGGAATCATTTGTTAGCCCTTGTTCTCTTTTATTTAAATTGGATGATTATCTAGATCAGAAGTATCTGTTTGGAAGAGAGACAAGGGAAGGTAATGTGTGGCTGGAATGTATTCCAATTTCTTGTGAACAATTAAAGACACCTATTTTTCAAGTTACTGTTATCGGCAAAGGGTTGCACATCAAAAGCATTGGGGCCCACCTGGCTCCTATCAGTATGTCAAAGGATGGTGATGATGATGGCAAACATATTGATGAAAATGAATTAGATGATGATGATGATGTAGGTGATGAAGTTGGACCCAGAAAGAGAACAAATATATGACCTCTGTCTGCATTTCAATGTGAGTTCGCATCACTTTATTTTATTTTATTTTTTATTATTAGCCTCCCTTTCAGCACAAAATTGGTAATAAGTTTTTATTTTTAATATTTTTACGTGTTGTATTGTTGTTTACCATTTAGTGTGTTTCAATCGTAGAAGAATTCTAAGGTAATTACATTTTGTGTACTCTCTTAGGTGTTGATGTTGAAAACTTACTTGGAGTCTGGACCAAAAAGTGAGTGGCTTTACTACGATGTTGAAAACTGACTTTGAATAGGCTGGCATGTGATCTGACATGACAGATATAACTGAGTTAGTATATAAGTAGGCTGTTTGCTCGCGTCTCATTTGTTTTTATCTTGCAGATTATTAAGTGAGTCATCTTCCTCTGGGAAGAGATTATAAGCTGGGTGCCCCAAGTGTTCGTTTTTGTATCTTTAGCATCTCCTTATTTTCAGATATTTCTATTTTTGAATGCCTCTTGGCGAGACACCTCAAGACGACTTCCTCTTGATTATTTTGATGCCATAATAATGACCTTGTGTTGTATTATTAGTCCTAATATGAACCCGTGATATCTTTATATTTATTGTTTTGCTATTTTCTTATGTAACAACGTCGGTATGTGCTAAATAATGTAAAAATCATAAATTTATATTGATGACAGCTGGTAGTTGAATGCCACGCGTAAGTAATCAAGGCATCGGTCTGATTAACTAATCGTGAATTATTGAACACAAAACTACCATGTACCCATGTTATGGGTGGCGAACATAAATAATGCAAAAATCGAGGCGGCCATGTTGAGAAAGGAGAAGACATTTCTGTTTGAAAATCTATTGCTGACCTCGAGTTTAACAATCTGCTGCCCCAATAGACATTGGAAATTTGGGATATATGAAGGTATCTTGTGACTCATAATTGGTGTGTCCCTATCCTCGTTGTGAATAAAAGAGATACTAGGATATGCTGCATTTCTATCATTTGCAGAACAATCAAATCGGAATACTCCATCCTCAATGATAGGCTCAAAAATCATTGATCCTGAGGTGACATCAGTAGCGACTGCCTTTCCTTCATAATCAGCCATTTTAGAGATCAAACTTTCAGTAACCAACCATTTGGCAGACCTCTTCTTTCTGCATACCAAAATCACCATAGTAAATTTTGCAGTAATGAACTTCTTATTAGACCTCTTCTAGCAAAAAAATCTAATCTCGTAGGGAATATGCATTTTGAATCTAACATTTCACTCCGGATCACTATTAAAAATGTGAAAGAAGATTACAGAGTCGTCTGAAAAATATAAACAGAGAAAATTTACAGTGTGTTTGTATCATATGAGCTATTACAACTCAATTATCACATCATTAGTGAGGTTTTTTCTCCATGCAAACAGAAGGAAATGTCAATATAGAATTTGAAAAAAACAAAAACAAAGAGTATAAATAGAGTTTTACAGACCAAACATCAGTAATGGACTAGACAACTTGAAGTACTCCTCTACCAAGTTCCATACACCCTCAGAAAACAGAAAGCACTAAAACTAGCAATTAGAAAGTGTTGGACCTGGACTTTCTCCCTTTTCTTTCCTTTTCCTTTCATAAGTTCGAAACTAAGATATTTATACCAAAACAAATCTCCAATGAGCATCGGACACGTGGAACAAACTAGAACTATGGAGCCTTCGGCACCTAGCTTCAGTACCGAGCCTACCGATCGCACGATTAGGGCAACCTCAACCCCAGAGGACACGTGGCAGTCCTACAGGTGATATCGAGTCCCACATCGAAACTCTAAACAAATTGCACACCTCCCAAGGCCTATAAAAGGACAACTATCGGCAGGTAATCAATCGAACTTACGGCATCGCCTATTGATCGTAGTTCAATCTTACTAAATCGTGCTTGCCAAACATCGAAGAGCCTTCGGCGGTACCGCACGGTGCCCTAGGTCTTACCAAGCGTTTGTTATCTTACAGATTAAATGCCTTATCGAGACCCATAGCATACCGAAGGAATAAACATTACTAAGTTGCGCGGGAAAGTGCGAACCATTTTCTGCATCAAAGTTTGGCGCCGTCAGTGGAAGCGATAAAAATCAACCTACAATTCCTAAAAACACATGGGAACCGCCCGGGACAAGCGTTCTTACGGGAGGATGGACTCCGTCACGGTATGCCAAGCGGAGCAAGCCCTAGCTGCACCCTAGCACTCCCTTGGTAATACTCGATGCTTGGACTACGGTTGGCGGGCTTACGGCTCAAATGATTTCCCGCCGGAAGAAATGGCCAAGCTCAAGAACATAACAACCTCCTCTCGTCCCAAGTAGGCGAAACTCGACTACTTCATCGCGAGAAGCGCAGAACATTCAATCTCAGAACCTTCCGGTCTGCGGACCCGGTTGGCGAGAAGAAGGGAAAGAAGAGGCAAAGGCAGCTGCGCCTTCTAAGCGATTAGTAGTCTGGCACCATGGGACCAGCCTCACGTGCCGAAGAAGGTCTACATCAATGCTCGCTGCGAAGGGTCCGGAGACAAATCACCCCTCGAGAAGGTCAGAGGCTTGGAGTCGGAGGTAGAATCGGCGATGAGGATGCTCCTCAAAGGCACCAAATCACACTCTTTGGAAACTCCCACGAGTATTGAAGGTAAGACCACCAAGCCCGAGGAGAACTTCCGAGAGACTATAGTTCAGGAGTTCCCAGTAAGACCCCTCTATCCGTCTACTCTTCTAGAGAATTCAAAAGATGGAAGACGACTGAACCCGGTCCTGGGAACTGTGGGAAACCGGCGGGACCATATGAGCGCATCAAGAAATCCGGACCGAGCAGGGAGGTACAGCCGTTGCGCATACCGTTTTACGGTGTGGAAGACCCTTTGGCGCACCTTCACTCTTTCCAATTGGCGTCGGTGCAAGGGCCTCAGCTATGAGGCGGTGCCTTTGTTTCCATCCTCCCTTACGGAGCTGCTCTGAACTAGTTTTACCGCCTTGTACCAGGGACCGGTAAATTCGTTTGGCGAACTAAAGCAGATTTTCCTCAATCACTTCATGATTGAGCGGACCATCATGCTCTGCGGCGATCGTGACACGGTGCGGCAAAGGAAGACGAACCACTGCGAGTGCGCTGCGGCGCTTGATCATGAATACCGAGGTGTTGAAGCGGATGATAGGGCAGCCTCGGCGCCTTCAAGTGGCCTTGGCCCTCTCACTTCGGTATCTTGTGCCGCGGTAGCAATTGGCGCACGTCGACGAGCGATGAAGCGGCGGCAGCCACGCCAAGGCGAATACTTCAACTCCAAGCCCGGGCCTTAGGCGCGGCAGAGGAATCGGTGTCGAAGAGCTATCCGGGCGGTAGCGACGACTCCTCCGGAAGCGCATAGCGAAAGGGCGACTATGACAATTTGCAAGGTGGCTCAAAGAAGGGGTGCGGGAAATGCAGGTCGTAACGACCACCGAGCGCCAGCCGTCGAATCACGACGCGCTCGGGAAGTATTCACCTGTTGAATACCACTTGAGAGCCACTGCTGATGAGCGAGCACGAAAAATCCGAAACCCGGCGAAGCCCAGCTGGCGGGACAATCGGGATCTGGACAAATTCTGCGATATCATCAGCGAGCAGCCGCAACATCGAAGACTGCATTAGCTCGAGGAAGATCGTTGAGCGGCTGATTCGGGAGGGAAAGCTGGATCAATATATTGCGGACCACAGCGGCACCAGCCAAACGCGAATCGGCAGATCAACATGATCAGTACCATCAATGGAGGCCCCACTTTGGCGGGACCCTCTAACCGATCAATAAAGCGTATGTGCGTGCGCTCACTACCCTCGGTCTTGAATAGAAGAAAATCGGCCTTTGTAAAGTTCGAAGGTGGGTTGGGAACCCATCACATTTTGAAGAAGAGGAAGAAGGAATCATTTACCCCCACGATGACCCGATGATCATTCTGGCCGAGATCGCCGACTACAATGTAGGTCGGGTATTGATCGACATCGGGAGTTGGTAAATGTGATTTTTCCGGCGCATTCAAAGGTGCGGGAATCGCCGACGGCATGATCAATCGGCGATAACACCTCTACTTAGGTTTTTCGGGGATCGGTCTGCGATCGGCGATGTCGATGCCCATTGCCTTCGGCGTTGCCCGAAAAAGCGATGACCTACGACCAGTTCCTCGCCGTCGGCCTTGCTGACATACAGCGTCATTGTAGAGACGACGGCACTCACGGGTCAAAGCCACTTATCCCCATGTTCCCTACCCGAGCAGTGCGAAACCATCGGGAGACCATCAGCGCCGCGGACGTGCTATACACTGCCCTTAAATCGGTAGCTTGCAAGCCGCCAATGGAAGTGGGCCTATAGGCGACCCAAGGAGAAGCATGCGCCTTGATGGCGCGGCCTGCGGAGGAACTCAAAATAGTAATCCTAGATGGGAATTTCCCGATCGGTGGGTAAAGATCGGCACCACCTTAGATCCAGGACCTCGGCGCAATTCGTTAACTTCTTGCGACAACAGGCGAAGGTCTTCATATGGTCTTACGATAACATGCGGCATATCACCGGCGTCATTAGCCACAAGCTCGGCATCTCCCTGCCCATAAACCGGTCGAGACGAAGCACCGTTCGTATGATGCGAGCGGTATGAGACCATGCATGCAGGTGGACAACCTAAAAGCCATCGGCTTTATCAGAAAGCTTCGTATCTGCGGCTTGCCAACTCTGTCATGGTTGAAGGCCAAGGGGAATGGCGGATGTGTCAAGACTATACCAACACGAACAAGGCACATTCGAAGGGCGACTTTCCATTGCCAGGATCGACCAGCTAGTTGACACAGGCTGCTGGATGAAACTGCTCGACTTCATGGGCGCCTATTCGAGTACAACCAGATTTTCATGATCCTGCGATAGCGAGCATCGACATTTATCACCGAGCCGCGGTTGTCTTGTTACAACGTCATGCCTTTCGACTTGAAGAATGTAGGGCAACATACCAGCGGCTCGTCAATCGGTTTTTGTTGAACATATTGGCGGCATTATGGAGGTGTATGTCGGCGATATGTTGGTGAAAAGCGAGCGGCAAGGGCACTGGAAAACCTAGGCCTCATGTTCGGTATACTCAAGCAATACCGAATGAGGTTGAACCAGCAATGCGCCTTGGTGTATCTTAAGGAAGTTCCTCGGATTCATGATCATCCAGAGAGGAATCGAGGCCAATCCCGAGAAAATCAAAGCCATAATCAACATGGAGCGCCAAAGACACAGAAGGACATCCAAAGCCTTACAGGACGCGTCATGCCTTGGCTCGCTTCATCTCCAAGGCTACTGATAAATGTGTACTTATTCTTCAAAGCCTTGAAAGGGGGCAAACACCATATCATGTGGACTCCCGAATGCGACCAAGCATTTCAAGACTTGAAGAACTACATGAGCAAGGCACCACTGTTGTAAAAAATGCTTCGGAGAAATTCTCCTCCTCTACCTTTGGTATCAAGCAACTGCCGTCCCTCGGTATTGATCAGGAAGCGAGAAAGCGAGCTACCAATCTTTTATGTCGGCCAAGGCCCTTGAGCGCGAACGGTACCCCTTGGAATAGCTGGCACTAGCCCTTGTCGTGTCGGCACGAAGGCTCCGCTCATACTTCAAGCACACGAAATCACAGTCTTGACCAATCACCCTTCGGGTACTTCAAAGCCGAAACATCGGCACATTGGTCAAATGGGGATCGAGTTGGGAGAATTTGACATACAATTCAAGCCAAGGCCTCTGAGAGAAGGGTTAGGCCGTCGCCGACTTCATCTCTGAGCTCACACACTGCGTCGGAAGCATGTTCTCGAGCTGTTATTACAAAATTGGGAAGCTGGATGCGAGCGCTTTGATCCTTACGTCCCACTATGGATCACGCATGTTGTGGCTCGCAAATCACAAGGCCCATGGAGGTGGCTTGGTGTTGACTACTCGGATGGAAGCAAAGTCGAATATGCCCTCAATTCAACTTTAGAACCTCTAACAACGGCAGTATGAGAGGCTCTTTTGGCGACTTCGGCTAGCGAGCATGAGCGCTAAACAAATCAGCATTCATAGTGACTCCCGGCTCATAATGAATCAAATAACAGCAGACTTCGCGCGAAGGATGCCTCTATGTCCGTACCTATCGACAGCCCACCAACTCTTACAAAGTTCCGGGCTTACAGATTGGCCGTCCCGGTCGAAAACAGCGCCGCGATGCACTCGCGTTTAGCTTCGGCAATCAACGATAAGATTGGAAGAAAGGTGCGGTGAAGATATTATCCCAAGCCGCAGCAGCGGAGTTGTGTATGCGTGCGTGCGAGGACACATGGATGTCTCAATTTATGCATTCACGAGCGGAACCACGCCACCGATAAGTCCCAAGCTCGGCGGCTCCGTTACCGATCGGCAAGATACGATCATCGACGATACTCAGTACAAGCGAGGCTACACCACGCCCGTCTGAAATGCCTCACTAAGGAAGCGGGGACCACGTCCTTGAAGTTCACAATGGGTCTGCGGTGACCACTCGGGGTCCACATCGCTAGCGCACAAAGTCTTTCAGCAGGGGTATTTCGCCGACCCTACACCAAGATGCGAGCGTCTTAGTCAAGAAGTGGGACAAATGCCAATGGTTGGTAGTGTCCCTCACATCCTGCCGAGCCTCTCTCACCAATCGTAAGCAGTGGCCTTTCGCATGGGGACTAGATTTGATTGGCCCGATGCCACAAGGTAAGGGCTAGGTCAAATATGTTGTTGTCGCCGTAGATTACTTCACCAAGTGGGTAGAGGCTGAACCCTTGGCCACAATAACGGCAGCCAAAATGGAGATTTCATCGGATGAACATTTCTTTGTCGATTGAATCCCTTAAGCAATTATCACCGATAGCGGCGAGCAATCGATTGGAAGCCTTTGGCGATTCTGCTCTCACCTCAAGATTAATTTGTTCTTCTCTTAGCGCTCACCCCTAATCGAGCGGTCAGTCGGCGATGAAAAAATTGTCAAGAAGCTATTGAAATGGCGACTTGACAAAGCCAAAGGAGCTTGGTCGAAGAAGTATCAGAGGCGTTATGGGCCATCCGGACATCCTGAACGGCAAGCGGGAAACACCGTTCTCCATGGCTTTTGGCTCGAGGCGGTAGTCGGAAATCGGAGAGCCCTCCTACCGAATAAAAGATTTCGCCCAAAGGCAAATGAGGAGGCACTCGCCTTGAGCCTCAACCTCGAAGAACGCCGAGCACAAGCCAACCTTGAACAAACTTACAAGGCGCGTCTCTCAGTACTATGACTCGAGGGTTAGACCACGCTCTTTGAGTCAGAGATTGGGTTATACAAAAGTCTCTCTGGGAACTAAGGATCCCGGGAAGGAACCCTCGGACCTTCCGGGAATGACCTTACAAGATCATCGGCATCCAAATGGTGATCGGGGACTTATTGACTTAGGGACTCCAACGGGAAAGACCTCGGTCATCCTTGGAGCGTAGAGCATTTGAATACTACTTTAAATGAAAGTCACCTAGCTTACGGCAGGTCAGAAAACATTATTAAAACCTTCAGCCTATTCTTACTCACACCTACGGCGTGTAGAGTTCCTAGCCTATGGCAGGTTTTCGATTGTAAAACAAACTCCAAATGTATCTTTGCCTCTGGCAGCTTATTAATGATTAATTTGGAACTTGGTTAGCTTGTACTAGCCTACGGCGCTTAAGTCAATCATACCGAAAGTAGAGCTACTTGACACTCAACTATGAAAATTAAAAGCTGCTTAAATTAAAAGATGCCCTCGGCATTAAGGTGTTCAGAACATATTGCCTTATGACAGATTACATTTAAATAAAAACTTTACATCAAACGGCGGCCTCCTCGGCCTCCTGTGAGCGACCCCATCGCCTTGGCAGCCTCTTCAGGGCATCCTCCCTTTGTAGTCCTCGATCATTTCTTCGGTCATGCCCTCGGAAGAGGGGAGGATCGGCAATGAAGTTGAGGTTGAGGTTTTTTCCGGGGTTGTACTGCTTGAAATGGTAGAGCAGATCCGCCATTTCCGAGCCCACTTCCTTGTCAAGCAAGGTAGTGAACACGAAGACTAGCGGTATCCCTGGATTGCCTCTTGGACGGCAGCCTCGATCTCCGGCCCGCCCACTCCGACTCCTCAAAGGCCACTGGATCGCCTCCTTTGACTCGAGCCTCCTTTGCCGCTATGCGCCGACTCGGGGCTGCCGACATTTCACCAAGCTTGGCTTGATAAACTTTAACCTACCGTTCGGCAGCCTGCATGTCCTTCACCAAGTTCGCATGAGCTTGGATAGCCTTGCCACCTCGGCAACCTTTGCCTGCCGTCTTCATAAGCCTTCTTCCCCTTTTCGCGGCATTAATGGCTCGCTTGATGCACAACCACATGTCCATTGAAGCCTAAAAAGCAAAGGAACATGTTAGACAAGGATGGAAACAAACGGTAGGAAAGGCTAAGAATGGTTAAGCACTTACCGAAGCTTGAAGGCGGAAGGCACGGCCACCTCCTTCCAAGGAGCTTCTTGGCAGTCCTCGATCTCGGACAGCTCCATTTGCAAACCGAGGATCATGTGGTTCACAAACTGTACCGTTTTGAAGGATAGGCGAGTGACCGGCGGCGCCGTCGTCCCTCGGCAAGATGGCCGGCGAGCTCGACTGTCGCCCGCTCTTTGGGCGGGATCGGCCCAGATCGCGTGAATGGCCTTTACCGCAGCTTTGGAGGAGGTACCCTCGGTAGGCGCACCTCTAAGGGGAGACAGACCGCCGCCGTCGTTTGCCGGTATCGTTGATTCGGCGTTTAGCGGCGGCGGCGCTTGTTGAGGGTTAGGTTTTGGGGTCTACTCCTCCCAAAGATGCTTGGCATCGTTTCTACCGCCTTTTTCTTCTTCCCCTACACGGCGAGGCATTAGGTGCGCTTGAAAAGCAGTAACTTTCCTCTTCGCTCGCAACTTTCCTCTCTTCGGTCACTACAAAGCAAAGATAGGTCAGATTTCTCATTATAGCTATAAATTGTGTCAAAATGGGAAGTACACTTACTCTCGACCGGGTTGACAAGTTGAGCTTTGATGAGATTGGGGGTGAAGAGGAACTTCGGGTAAACTCTCTCCACGGCAGGGACCTTCACCTCACCCTCTCGATGCCGAATCTCCGCTTGTGTAGTGCTCGGCTGCTTCAATTTGCCTGCATAAAGGAAAGGGAATTAAAATTCTGAGGGCGATACACTCTATGAGGCCTACTGAACGGTATGATGGCCTACCGACAATTTGGAAGGCAAGTGGGAATGTGGAAACGGATGGGATGTCCCGAGGCGACTCCCAATCACCGGACGAAGCACCCGCCGTTCCTCCACGTCTTACGGGAGGTTGGCACGACACTAACAAAATGGCGGCGCTCGGTAGCCTTGAGCGGTGCTGAACCCACCTTAGGTCGGCGGACTTCGACTTTGTAATGCAGATGGGAGAATTGTTCGATGAGGCTTTCCCTCGCCAGCCATGCAAAGTTTGTGACCACACCCATTAAGCGCGACCCGAAGTTGGGGTTGAACTGGCGGGAGCAAAGCCTATCTGCGCCAGATTCTGCGAGCGGCGGGAGGAAGCCTCACTCCTTGCGTATAATGCGTCCGTGAAAAAGGCGACTTCACCGCCCTTGGCTTGTAGAGATTCGGTAGGCGTTGGGATCCTCATCCTACCGAATCTGGTATGAACTACTCGCACGTAATTTCGCAATCTCTCTCGAAAATCTGTTGGGCTCCAAATAATCTCGCCAAAACGAGCTCGCTTGAAACCCCATCGCACCCTAGGATTGATGGGACAGGACTGATAACCCTCGGTCGAGGAGATGGTTCGACAGTGACTCTCCACGGCGGAAGTGGAGGCCTCTGTCGGGACTAGCGCTAGCCTCTGCAGGCTTGATTATCGCGGGCGACCGTCGCTATAGACAATAGCCAACGGATCGTGCAGCATTATCCCCTTCCGGATGCCGTGTAGGAACGGAGCGGGCCCTTCGCCGAGTATCTCAACGTCGATCACTTCCGTCCACGCATCGTGGACCGCCGCTTCACCGCTTGAGTCAAAGAGACCTTCCGATGCGACTTATCCCCGAACGCGTTTGGCTCACGCTCAGAAAATGACTCGCTATCAGACATCTACAAAACAGAGGAAAAGGAAACTAAGGCCCATGCCGGATACTATCGTACCGATCCCAACATCGTTACCTATGGCGACTAGACTACCGAATGGAACCCTATGGTCAGTCTAGTTCAAACCAAGGAAGGACGTAACAATTGTTAAGGGTGAGAGTAAATTAAGGGTGCTGAAAGGTACCTTGAATCAAACACTGGAAGAGAAACACGAACTGCGATTCAGATCGTCTTGACGGAAATCGCTTTTCTTGCCGTTCAAACGCCGGAAATCGCTCGGTTACCGTTAGCTCTTGTTGGAAATCGCCTCGAATGCCGGAAGCTCGTCGAAAATCGCTTTAAACAGAGCTCTCGCTTCTCACAAAATGCAAAGTGATTTCGCCTCGTGGTCATCCCTATTTATAGGAGAGGGGTCGAACGGTATATCTCGAAACCAAACGACGCATTAATGCGCGCGACCATGATTACTCGCCACGTGTCGCTCATCCTATTGGGGACGACGGCACGCGAGCATGGAAGACGGCTCGGACATCTTTTCACACGCCCACTGACGGACGCTCGACTTCCCGACGTCGCCTCTGAATGAACAAGAACGGAAGGGCCAAAGTTGAGCTCCTCCACCAATTGGTTTACTGAACGGTAGGACTACGTCTCCTCTCGAAGACAACTTCAAGTCCCCTTCCGAGAACTCTCGCAAGAGAACTTGGGGGACTCCTGTTTATACCAAAACAAATCTCCAATGAGCATCGGACACGTGGAACAAACTAGAACTATGGAGCCTTCGGCACCTAGCTTCAGTACGTCACCTACCGATCGCACGATTAGGGCAACCTCACCCCCAAGGACACGTGGCAGTCCTACAATTGATGTCCAGAGTCCCACATCGAAACTCTAAACAAATTGCACACCTCCCAAGGCCTATAAAAGAGGACAACTATCCCAGCTTGGAGGTAATCAATCAGAACTTACGGCATACTGCCTATTGATCTGTAGTTCAATCTTACTAAATTCGTACTTACTTAAACATTGGAGAGCCTTCGGTTGGTACCGCACTGGTGCCCTAGGTTTTACCGAGCGTTTGTTATCTTACAGATTAAACGCCCTACCGAGACCCATAGCACACCGAAGGAATAAACATTACTAAGTTGCGCGGGAAAGTGCCGAACCATTTTTCTACGTCAACATAAGACTTCCCTATTTGGTAGAAGAGAGATGCTACCTGGCCCCTAACGCCCATGCCTGATATTTACTATTTACTTTCAGTTGGAATGGTGAAGTTACAAAATCTAGAACTGAATATTAGGTCAAACTACATATTCATGCTTAGCGTACCAACAGAAAATTGGCGGAATTTTTATTATCTATATATAAAATATCATCACATCTCTTGAATGCACGTATGTGCAAGGAATAAATTACTATCAAAAAGTGAATATTCTAAATTAGCAACGACCAAATGAATGGTGCATTTCCACATCCAATTATTCATATTTGCAAACCTTGGATATACAAATATATTACTACCAAACAGGAAGAAAAATTAAACCAAAAAAGAAAAGACTTGCTACATACACATCATAGCAGTGTTTGGTTACTAGAATGAACATGGGAAGTATTCTGGATAGAAATCAAAATAAGAATTGGATGTGAAGAATATAACATTAGTAAGGAATACATCACAAAACAAAACAGAACAGGCAATAACTTCAAAGAGCTGTTGTAAAATCATAAACTTGATGCAAAATTAGTGCACTTTTTTTAGAATTCTTATCCCAACAAGGCAGAGGGGCACCATTATCACAATTTGTTGCTTAAAAACACACCCAAAAACAAAACAAATAAGGCAAGAATAAGTACAAACCTGATCGATTCAAATTGAGGACCAGGCTTCTTCCTCAACCTCACCCCTGAAAACAGGCTTGCATGGACTACACTGTTGCTGTTGGTACCAGAGAAAGGAAGACGACGAAGATACCCTAGCACGAGTTTCGACGATCCCCCACCCAATCTGCCACTCAATGCTACCACTTCTCCCATTGGTGTTTTGGCCCTGTATAATATATTTCTCTTATTAATTATTTTGTTGTTATTATTTTACTGTGATTAAACTTATTTTATTTCATCAAATAAAATTTACTTCTGAAAATCATCTTAAGTCCTTCCCGTGAATCCAACATCATACGAAATTAAACTTCAACCAAAAAAAAAATAAAATAAAATTTAAATATGAAAAAACAGAGGAGGAATCTGTAGCTCGTTCGTCGTTTTCTAGGAGCAATCTTTGGCTCATTCGTCATTTCCTTTTGTTTCATGCGAATGTGATTAAACTTATTTTATTTAATCAAATCAAATATGACTTCTAAAAACCATCTTATGTCCTTCCCGTGATCATACGAAATTAAACTTCAACAAAAATTAAATTAAATATGAAAAAACAGAGGAGGAATCTGTAGCTCATTTGTCGTTTTCTAATGGAAACTGGGAAGTTGGAGAGCTGACACGTAGGAACTATGATTCATTTCCTTTTGTTTCATGTGAATGTTGGAAATAGAAAGAGAAATGGCCAAATAGTTTGATTTTTCTCTTTCTTTCTTTCTTTTTGAGTTTTAATCATGTAGTTTTGTTTAAGTAGGAAACACGTCCTGTTGTAGTGTACAATTGTTAAAAGAAAAATAGAAGAATTGATTTTTTTTTTAAATGTGGTGGAGCCCACTAACTATTCATTTGAAGACTTGTTGTCCGAGTGGGTAAAGTGATGATGAAGGTGTTGTAAAAGTGGAGTCCACATATTGGAAGAAATAATCGCACATTCACTGGAAGCGAAGAAATAATTGTAATGAGACACATCATCAGAGAAACAAAATGAGAACCCAGGTAGAGAGGAAGGAAGACAGAAGAAGAGTGAGAGGAGAGAAACGAGCGTAGAGAAATTCTCCAAGAGGGAAATATCAATGAGTTAGAGATATTATTGATACGACCCAAATTCCACTTTGGAATTTGAGCCGAACTCATGCATGTCCGACACTGCAAGTGCTTAGGGCACTTTTGACCAAAATTCCCTTTTAAGTTTCCAAAATGCTTTTCTTCAAGTTTGACTTCTGCAGAAAATTCAGCAGAGTCTCCCATGTAATTCACTCGTTTCCCAATAATTTTACTTGTATAAAACATGTTTTTTATAATCCTAAACGTTCAACATGCACAATAATATGATTCATGCAACCTAACATAACATTATTTCGGCCTCAAGCCTCTTTAACCCGAATAAATCGTTCTGTCATCTAAACTTATCTCGACTTTTAGAACATCAAGAGTACATTAACAAAATTTCAAAATAAATTAGCTGAATAACTTTTCAATCACTTAAACTTGCGGCTGCACCTAGTACTCTAGGTTGCCTACGTATCCTTACTGAGGGATCAAGCCACACGTAGTTCTTCCTCTTTTCACATTTGCACTTTTATAACTTCATCAATTGTTATTTCTCAATGAAATTTGCAAATCAAAGTATTGAAACTCAAGCATGGGTTGTTGATTTTAGCACAATCTTCCACTCATCCCATACAAGCATATACAAATATAAGGTAAATTACTCAAATAGTCCTCAAACTTATACCTGATTTACATTTTGGTCCCTCAATTAAATTATTCGTTCAAATGGTCCATCAACTCTATATTAATTGCTCAATTGATCCTACCGTCACATTATGTTAATGTTGCCGTCAAATGTAAGGGTAAAACTGTCCATAACCGTCCTATGTTCCCCAAATAGGTGATGAAGTGGTGATACATAGGTGATAAATTGATGATACATAGGTGATACAATGGTGATAAAGGGGTTATCACATAGATCAAAAGTCTTATTTACCCCCATAAATGTAGCCTGTGCTGCTCACATGACTAATTTAACAGAAAATGTAACGGTAGGACCAAAGCTCCGATTAATAAAGAGTTGGTGGACCATTTGAACAAATAATTTAGTTTATGGATCAAAATGTAAATCGGGTACAAATTTGAGGACCATTTGAGTAATTTACCATACAAATATATATTTAATTACTTATTACAGATAAGTAGCAACTGAGAAAATTATTAAAATAGCACTGACCTTGTGAAACTTAAATGTCATTATCAACAATTTAAATAAATAAAAACCTGCTTCATCTTTCTCATGTAACAACAAATTCATTACTTGAGAAAATAGTTATGAATTGTTTAACCTCTTGAAAACTTAGAAATCCTCAATCTTTGTCTCACACAATGGAAAATATGTAGTAAAGCTTTTATCAATAAATATCAAGATAAAATCACAAATTTTAGTTTAAACATCTCATTTACCCTCCACCTAGGTGTACCCCCATTTATATTCCATCAATTCCTTTAATATGCCGTCAATTTCGATAATATTATGTCAATTCTAAGTATCCTGTTAGTTCCATCCTCGCAAGCATCGGAAACACAAAGTTAACCTAGCTGCATTCCTCGCAAGCCTCGGAGACACCAAGTCAACCTGAGCCGCAATCCTCACACCACACGGTTCAGGGCATCCCCGAAACTTGTGGGGCATTATAAAAAATAACCAAACTGTTTCAAGGCTATGGGGGTACTCTTGTGGTGGGTTTGAAAACCATATCCAAAACTTATCACAAACTTTCCTTTATTCCACAAATCCATTTTTCAAATCTTTTCTCAACTTTACAAAAATCAATTTTCAACTACCTATGAATTTACACCACATACTGTCGAGAACTAGAGTCCATAATTCATCATTTATATATATATATATATATATATACATATATAGATATTTAGTTAATTTTATTAATCATGTCGAAATCCAATTAACCAATCATTCCATCTCGATACTATAATAATAATAATCTTAATAGTAATAGATAACTAAATAATTAAATAATTAAATAACTATTATCCCTAGAGATTCCGTCACCTCCAATAATGCATATAAATCCATAGTAGATTGCATGGTAATTTAATCAATGAAAAGTATTAACCTTTAAAGAATGATTTGTTAATCATGGTAATCCAATAATGCATCACTTCCCAATCTAAACTCATTAAGCAAGAAATTTCATACTAAAAGAACCACGTACTCTTAATATCAAATGTCCACTGATTTTCTAATAATCATAACCGAGCCCAAGGCTCACTTTCACAACCCACCAATCCGATATTCCAAGCTCGCCCATTCCATAATTTCAATTATCAATATAATATCCAGGAATTTCCATAAAAAACTATAAAATAATTTCTTAATCAAAACATAATCAAAATAACTCGACTACCGGTCAAGACTCGTTTCTAGGGTCGTTTTAGTATTTCTTGAAGGGTAAAACTACATCGGAAGACTCACAGTCATCTGAGGGATCAAACTGCCCAAACTTGGTCAACAGGGCGCGCGGGGCCCACGACCTCCAATTACCAATCCAAGAGTTCCTATAGGTTCAACACACTTTACTAAATATGTCCTATAAGTTTGGTTCAAATCGGACGGTCGGTTCACTCGCGATTGTATGATCGGATGGTTATCGTTAAACTAAACTTTAAATTATTGAATCGGAACATCCGGAGCTTCATTCACGATCTGTGAATTCCTACATGATCCCAGGAATGCCTAGATCAACATATATTAAATTGGAGTTGATCCAACGGCCCGAACATATCGCACTTGAATAACGCCTAATATGCGATATCTGATCGACTGATCGTAACCAAATTCATATCCGACCATACCGTTGTGCTCGAGATGACATGAGGATTATTTTAGGACTTAAGAACCGGCCAAAAAGTGGTCCATGCGCCAGCAACGTGTGGGTGTCCAAAGCGATTCCGGTGATCGGAAAATCTCTAAACCGTCAGTCAAAACTTATACCTACATGATCACCATATAGAGTGGAGCAAATTTTGTTAACCTACCCCAAAAGGTCAACGGAAGTGGCCAGAATCGGAGGTCGAAAATTGGCAGATTTTCAATCTCTTATTTACCCTCCAAAACTCAAAAATTTCTCCTATCCAACACAACCAGCAGCTAGAGCATCTCGAGAGGTTAAGAAAGCATACCTGTCTTGACAGAAATGGTGGCCGGAAGTGAGAGAACGAGCTCTGAAAAATTTCAGAAAAACCGCCGGAATCGGCTTGTTTTGTGGCTATTTCGGCGGCAAAGAAGAATGGATCGAGTGAGGAGGAGCGAGGAGGTGGTTCGCTTGGGACTGGTCTTGCCTCAAACGGTGGCGGAGTTGGGAGAAATTTCTATCTGAAGTTGGCTAGTCATGGTGATCGCAAGAGAGAAGAAAATCGAGGTTTTTTAAAAACTGAACTTCGAAATATTTACGATTATGCCATGAGCTTCTGAGATCATAACTTCTTCGTTACAACTCTGATTTGAGCCCAGTATGTGTCTACGGACTCTTCTCATTGTGCTCTACGCAACAGTACAACTGAAATCCCCAAATTCTTTCTCGAACAAAAAGTCAACTTTAAACCCATTAAAATATTCTCAGGGTAAAATTGTCATTTATTTGAATAAATTAATATTTAACTATTAATTTAGGACCGGGTTATTACAATTGTAAACACTAAAATGGTAGCCATATTATTTTACATAGTGGAAAAGTTACTGCTGCTGCTCTTCGATGACATAGGCATGTCCAAATCTCTTTAAATATTGTGTCTCATTTACTTTATGTGCTCCTCAATATTCCCGCATATATCGTTCATTTTACAACAATTATGTTTTTGTTTTTAAATGCAACAATTTTGTAGAGACTTTCAAATGAGCTGTACATTCCTAATTAGTCTAAGTCAACTATTTGATTTTGCAAGATTATGGGCTCATAATTACATTCCTAGAATAGTTTCCTAGGCTATGTATATATTCTTTCTATAGTTGTACATTGGAATAATCAATGAAATATTATTTCACCCAATCTGAGATGGTATCAAAGTAGTCGATCATGACTGTCTCTTGACCTAACCCTAACAATCGCTTCCGCAGCAGCAACCGTAATCCAAACCAATTTAGATAATTGTTCTCATGATTCAACAAATATACAACTCAATACCAGCCCATTACCTTCCCTCCAGTCAAATCATGTTTTTGTCTTATTTTCCTCCTTTGCAAATCATTTTCCACCTTTCTGAGCATCTCAGCCCCAATAATACTTTTAAGTTCCCAGACAAAAGCAAAGCAGCAGTTCTCTTTGCTTTTTTCCCCTCAGCCCAATATATATATATATATATATATATATATTGCATCACTTGTAAGCCATTATCATGGCCAAAGATGATGGGTCAGCAAACACCAATCAATCCTTGGTGTCAGGAGGCTCCAACACTACCACACAAATCGTCACTTTGCATAGTGACACCTCCAACTTCTCCGCAGGAATCAAACTGGATGGGAATAATTATTCTCTATGGCATCAAGTCATAGAGATGAAAATAGTTGGGCAAGAAAAACATGGCCACTTGACCGATGATATTACCCAGTTTGCAGCCACAAATCCCACATTTAATAAATGGCGTGCATCAGATTGCTAAGTCAACAGTTGGTTGTTTGACTCAATGCAACCTAATCAGATTAAAAGGTTTATCCGTTATGACTCATCAAAGCAAGTCTAAATGCAATCAAGCAAACCTATTCAAATGGTGCGGATGAAGCCACGATTTTTGACCTTCTGAGATTATTCACATTGAAGCAGAATGGAATATTACAGTGAACTCATTGAGATTTTTCAGGAGCTTGATCAATTAAGTCCAAGCAATATGGATCATCCGAAAGACATTGAAACTAAATGCAAAGAGATTGATCTTCTTCGAGTTTATATCTTTCCTGCAGGTTTGGACAATAATTTCGATCAAATCTGAGGAGAGATTTTGAGGATGGAGCCTAAAACTGAACTTGAGGCAGCATATGCTCATATTCGAAGAGAAAGTAACCGACACGGAACCATGTCTGAAGCTAGTGCAACCTCCGATGCCACAACTTTGGCTACTGCCAAGTCCAAGCAATCTCAGCTGAACGATCACAGTGCCGACCCTACTCGTAACCGGCTTCCAATGAATTGTACGAAATGTGGATTAGATAACCACACAATTAAGGGATGTTATGAGATCATTGGTTATCCACAAGGATGGGTTCACAAAGGTGGAAAGAAGGATTCGACCAAAGCCTCATTTGCATCCGTTGAGTCATCCTAGGAGACTGCATTGGAACCTCCATCAAGTACATCTTTCTCCAAGGCCTTGGCCATCTTAGGTACCTTTTGAACATCTTCACTTACTTGTAACAGATCATGGATTATTGACACTAGTGCTACTGATCACATAACATCTAATTTACTGGGTTACAGTTTACCAAACCATCAAGCCAAACATATATTATCAGTGCCAATGGAACCACCTCCCAAGTTATGGGAGAAGGGTCCTTATATCTTACATCCTTATTAAGTTTTGATCATGTCTTAGTCCCTTCACTCAACTATGACTTGTTATATGTTCCTCAAATTATTTATTCCCTTAATTGTACCATGTGTTTTTGGCCATTGTATTGTTTGTTTCAAGATCTTCTCACCAGGGCTGTGATTGGATGTGGTATTAGGAGGGGAAATTTGTATTATCTTGACTTAACAAAAGACGGCAGAGTTGTCTTTGTTTTTTTAGTCTGTTTTTCTATTGTTGCTCGTTTGGCTTGTGGATTTCTTATCCACTTGTGTGATCCGCTTCTTTTTCTTTCAATAAGTTTCGTTTCTATTAAAAAAAAAATCTCAATTAAGAAATTAATTGGATGCTGGTTTGATAAATAACATATGCATTGGGCCTTTTAATATAAAGTGGGTTAAAGAGGTAAAAGCCCAAATACCCAATTGGGCTCAAGGCATGAGTGTTGTATGACAACAACTCAAATGAGCACAAAGGAGGGCCCAAGCGGGCCGAGGGGGAGAAGACTCTCCTTCTCTTATTGTGTCACATTTAGAGACTTTTCTCTCTAGGGTTTAGAAAACTTTTCTGCATCTCACTTTCTACTTGCCCAGAAGAATCTTTCCAAAGGTTTTTGAAAAAACTTCTTATGTGCCTCTGAGCATTCAATAACCCATTTACTGATTCAACCACTCTTGAACACTTGAGGGCTATGTGGATGATTGCATACACATAAACACTTCCCCAAGTTGATTATACTCTTTACGGCTGAATGTTTTTCATTGCTTGAGTTCATTATTATTTGTTCAGCTAGTTTATGTTACTTATGAGTGTACAATTGATTGTATACATATAGCTTTCTACAAGTAAACATTTCCAAGATTTTGGCTAAACATTTGTTTTGTTTCATTGTTGTTATTTTGATCTAAACTATATGCTTCAAGTTCATTACTTCTAGTTTAATCATCACAACAGTTAGGTTTCATTTGTCTAGCTCAATCATACTTCATGATTGAGATAGATGAATCTATGAAACCATAACTCACTTCATACATCAAACTACATGCAACTTGAGCTTGGTGCTCTTGAGAGGATTTGCTGCTAAGAGATAAAGAAAAGGTGCTTGCCGAAAGGTTGGATTGTAGCTGCCTATAGGTGATAGATGAGCTAAGTCTTCTTTTGTTTTTCTTGTATTTCTTAATTGAGTAGATTGGATCTCTCCTGGCTTGGTGCCCCCAGTTTTTCCCTTTGTTGGGTTTTTTAGGTCAATAATTATTTTGTGTTATTTACATTCCGTTGTTACTAGTTTTAATTTATTAATCATGAAATTGTTTGTGTTTGTGCTTGTGTGCTTTTAAAGAAGTTTAATTTGAAAAGGGTAGTCTTTTTCTTCTCACCTACTTCACCACATTCCCCCACCCCCCCTCCCCTTGTATAGGCTTTTAGAGCTTAGGGCCTGGTTTTACAGCTATCTATTGCTTTATTTTTTGAATTTGTTTTCTTGTAATTCTATTTAAAAAACTGTGTGACTTTGAGTCAATTAATAAAACACATAGATGTGAGATATCATTTTCTCCATGATCGTATAAAGGAAGGAGCTATTAATCTAGTTTATTGTCAAAGTGAAGATCAGGTTGCAAACATAAACTAAACCACTCAAAGTGGCTACTTTTGTGAAGTTGTGTGGGTTACTTAGAATTTGCTCTAGTTCTTCTTTAAACTGGTTGCTTGAATAACATTCAGTTTAAGGGTTTTATAGGATGATATCGTTGGTTTTACCTATTTCTTAAGAGAATCCCATGAGTTCAACACTTAAGTTATGGGATATCTATTGCTTTCTTTTTTGAATTTATTTTCTTGTAATTCCATTTAAAAGCAGGCATTGGGTCAATGAATAACACACGAGTTCTATAAACTTTCACATGTGTTCTTCAAAGTATCGTTCAGTCTCAACATACCCAACTGCCCAACCATATATCTGTGCAAATATAATAGCCTATTACTTGGCTTGTTACTTGATATCTAATTGTCGGGTTTTTTATTATAAATATTTCACTTTTGCTCAAATGTTACATGAAGCAACTTCTAAGTGGAGTTGATCACTTTCATATTCATAGTGTCTTGCATCGTGACATAAAGGGGTCAAATCTTCTCATTGACAACAGTGCCATCTTGAAAATTGCAGACTTTGGCTTGGCAAGCTTTTATGATGCTCATTACAGTGTTTCATTGACGATCATGTAGAAACTCTTTGGTATCGATCTCCAGAAGTTTTAGTTGGAGCCTCGGAAGTATGGGGTTGCATTAGATTTATGGAGCACCAGTTGCCTACTAGGAGGAAGAAAGCAAAGGGGTATACTTGACATTTTGTCAATCCAGCCTAGTTAGCTAACTGAAAATATGTTAATATTAACAGAAGTGGGTGTGACTATAATAAATGAAACTTGTGGGGTGTGACTATAATTATGCCAAACCTCCAAGGGGTCTAAGTGAAATTCTCCCTTCTTTATAATTTGAACTTCTCTCTCTTTTTTGTTTTTTTGGTCGAAATTTTGAACTTCTCTTAAGCTTTGTAATTAAGTAGATTATTGCTCTTATATTCTCATGTATAGGGTGTGGTGACATGTTTAAAGGGCCCGAGACCCAATTGAATATAAGATTGCTTGGTCATGGGATTTTTCTCGATTGTATGGCTAGGTAAACGAGCTCCTTGGTTACCATGTTTCGCAAATTGATTTGAAAGACCTTTGGGCCTTTCTTTGTTTTGGCACTCATATTAAGTATATAAAGAATCAATTGGTCTTATACATTTTGTTCTACATATTACCTCTTTTTTTTTTTTTTTTTACTTCTTATTGCAATAAGAAATATTAATAATTCTTCGTGTAATTGTAGCATGTAGCAACTTCTTCTTGTTGAAGTCTAGCATACCAAAAAAAAAAAATTTAGAGCAATCCCTAATTACTAAGAAACATCTGCTAATTCTTGAGCAAAGGTAGTAGAAAGTTTTGACGTAACCTTCAAAAAATTTTGAATCTGTGAAAAAGAAGAAGTATTAATCTCATAAGCCTATATAAAGTAAATTTGGTGCTAATAAACTTTTAACATCATATGTCAACTTCATTTAATCACTTTATAACAAACTATTATAAAATAATTGATGCACTATTTTATGTTTATACATATAAATTTTAGAAATATATATAAAGTAGTTCTACGTTAATAAAGTAGTTCTTACAATAAAAAAGATATTGATTTATGGTCAAGCTCAATCTCTCATAATTTAGAATTTAGTGTTTGAGGTTCATACTAGAACAATAATTCAATTCTTAGTCAAACACAATTTTAGGACAAAAGATGTATCTAGTGGATATGAATACATGTTCATATAATAAAAGCATAAACAGACGTTAATCTCAACGAGCCTATGAGGTCAGCCACGTCGAGAAGGCATGATAGCATAATGGAACGTCTTCTCGACAACATAATGGAACGTCAAACACTTAATTGTAATAAGGAGGCACACAAGGTGCATAGTCTACATGAATTTAACCTAATGCTTTGATACCAATTGAACGAACCCGGCCTGAATTCCCTATTAGAATCCGTGACGATACCCTCTCCCTATCCGACACTAGGCATGTGTAGGCCCAAAACACTAAAATACCCTTCATGCCCAAATTTCAAACTACTTTAGGGCTTGACTTCTATCGGAAAATCAGTAGAGCCTCCCTTGAAATTGGTTCAAAACTCGAAAATCTACCTGCACAACAAACACAAAGTATAAATCACACACCAATTAGCAAAAGTTTCACTGGGCTTCAGGCCCCTCTTTACCAACATAAGGAAGTCAGCAAAAACATCTTGACATAACTGAACATAACAAACAAATCCTAAACTTGCGACTGCACCTAGGTTAGCCTAGGTTGCATGCGTACCCTTACTGAGGGATCAAGCCACACGTAGTTCTTTTTACTATAAATCACAATTAAGATAATATAGAAATATTCAAAGTGAAACTAACAATAAAATTCTAGAGTCATTCTTTATCTTGATTTCAAAAAGTTATATAATTGAATGTCATTCCATGTAATTATGTATATAACTGTTCAACTAGTTTAATATTGTAGACCAAAACACACATGTACCCATACCTTTTACCTGAAAGCCATACCTGCGACCATTCGTATAATTCATATGTCCTACAATCAGCCACTAGGGAGTACATGGAAATTATCATTCAATCCGAACGCAATCGAGGAAAAGAAACTAGCCAACCACCTGTGTAGACAAATCGGGCAAGTGACTATAGATCATGGCCAATTCTGTGCAGATAATATGGGCAGGATGGCGAAGAATATCCTGTTAACTGTACAAACATATTAGTACAGACTGTTCTCCACAAAGGTGTACTCCAAACATAATCCGTCAATTCCAAGTACTACACATGTGGAACGGTTCACTCCACATGTGTAGCACATCCTAGCAGAACTCAGGGAAAAATGGTCAACTTGAGAGCGTAATCCTAGCAGGACTCAGGGAAATACACTCAACATGATAAACCAAATCCTAGCAGAATCGGGGCACACGAGGTCAGCCTGAGAAGCAAATCTTAGCACAACACGACTCAGGTGTCCCCGAGACTTGTGGGGGCAATGTCATGTGCGCATAGACAAATCTGAAGGCAACTGGGGTGTCCAAAGACAATTCGAGGGAAACTATTTATGAGAAGAAATTCTGAAGGCAACCGTATGTTCAAAAATATTCCGAAGGCAATTGTATGTCCGAAGACATTCTCAAGGCAACGATATGTCCGAAGACATTCCAAAGGCAACCATATGTCCGAAGGAAACCGGGATGTCCGAAGACATCAGTATCTTCGAAGGCAATAGTATTTCCGAAGGACACACAAACCAATTTTAAAAACACATATATAAAAATAAACATATAACCAAACATTTAAAATCAACTCAACCCAACTCCGCACAATAAAACAATCATCCTTCAGCCAAATTTCAGTTAAAATTTCCAAGTTTGGCCCTTTCCAACTCCAATTCTGACAATCATCCTTCAGCCAAATTTGCCACTTACTACATTAGGCATAGTTTCTTTTATGGAGGTGTTTTTAAAAAAGAATTAAATATAAGCATTTTTTAATCAAGCAAATTTTGAGTTATATAGCAAGTACTAAAAGGAAATTACTCTCCAATCAAAGGAAATAAAAGGAAATATGATCTCTCCTTAGGAGAGATCATATTTCCTTTTATTACTTGGCAAGGAGATTTCGCCACAATTTCCTTTTATTACCGGAATGAAAATACATCTATGATCTCTCCTTGCCAAGTAATAAAAGGAAATTAGGCAATAATAGATTGCAGGAATTACAAATGAAAGTACCTTTTTTAGATCGATATTTGAATGAGAAAAATTAGTTCTATTAATATACATATTGATTGGAGAAACACTTACATGAAGCTGGGATAACACTATTTTGCTATCTCCAGTTAATTATGATATGTCACATGTGATTAATTTTTCACGTGTCAGCCTGTGATTAGCCAGGGATAGCAAAACAGTGATATCCCCGTTTCATACAAATTTTTCTCTATCGATTAGCTTCCAAGGACAAAAAACAAAAACAAAATCTGAATAATTCCCAAACAGTAGAAAAAGTACCAAGTTGAAATTATCATTGTAGACTGGAAATTTCACCAACATTTTCCTTCACCTTTTCTCACCCGTTGTGAGCAACATTCATAGGAAACCCAAACACTTCAAATAAGGCTGACATCCTCGTGGCAGAGTCGCACTGAGATATGCTGAAGGTAGTCTTGTGTTGCAGGTGGGGTCTGGTTTTATGCTACAGAGGGTGGGTGAAAATCTACCTTCATATAAAAGTGAAGGAAAAAGAAAAGGTAGAATAAGGATAGAATAGGAAAGAGAAAGAACAAAAAAAAAACAAAACAAAGAATTAAAAAGTAATAAAAAGCAAACAGGAGTGTAAGTAGAAAAAAAAGGAGTGGGAAAATCAACTCCCTTGGTGAAATATAGAAAGAATCATCGTTAAAATAAACAAGCTCTTCAAACTCAATAATATTGATTGGTGAAAGAAAATAAACAATAATGCAACTTTTTTATTTTATTTTTTATAGTAAAGTAATAATCTAAACTAGAGGGAAGAGAGATTTCTCACACACTCACACAACTATGATGTTGTGGGGATTCGAGCCGAAGACCTCTCATCTACAAGTCAAGACCCTTTTTTAACTGGGCTAGACCCCTTTTTTCCCTAGATTCTATCTTTATTTTATAGGTTAAATTATGAGTCACGAGTAGAGGTGTCAAACGGGACGGGCCGAGGCCGACTTGCTCCTAGAGAAGGCAGAACTCATAATGCTTGCGCTCTTCAAAGATCTGTTTGCGGAGCTCATCCAACTTCTTATGCTCGGCCTCGTGCTTTTGCTCTACCTTCCACACATTCTCTGTGTTCAAGGCACCGTGTGTGCCATCCCTTCTTGTTCAGAAATTTCAACGCCATTCTTCTTCTTCTTCTTCTTCTTATGCTGCTCCAATATTCGAATGAATGAACGAAAAGGTTGAATTTAAACGATCAATTTCAATTTCAATTATGTGAATCTCTCTTGTCTGAGTGTTTTATGTACGTGGCGAGATTATATCTTGGGCAAAAATAAAAAACAGTATAAGTGGATTAATTTTTTTTCTTTCCGAAAAAATATCAAATCAGATGATATTTTATTATAAATTTTTATAAATTGTTTGTGTATAGTATACTTTTCAATAATACGTATATATGTTTTGACTACAAAAGAAGTATAAATATGGGCATAATTTTTGAGAGCTGATTTTCCCACTTTCCTTTTTTCTACTTACACTCCCTTTTATTTTTTTAATACTTTTTAATTAATTTTATTCTTTTTTATTCTTTCTCTTTTCTATTCTATCTTTACCTGAATTAAGATATTTTGATAATTGAAATTAAGAAAAGTTAACAAAAAATTAAAAAACAAAATATAAAATTTGTGATTTTAATTTCAGCTCTTGTAATATTAAGCAAATGATCTTTGATCTTTCTCTCTCAGCTTAGTCGGTTAGTTTATTATATTACGGCTTATTATCACAAAACGTCCTTGACGTTTGCGAAACTATCACATTGCATCCTTAAAGTTTTTTTGTATCACTCTTGGTCCCTAAAGTTAATATAGGTGCTCTTAAATAGTTCTTCTATTAAAAAAACTGTTAAATTCAGGGATATAATCGTCAAATCAATCCAAAATATATTTATATTTTATTCCCTTCCATTCTCTCTTCCTTTTATTCTTCTTTCTCTCGGCCCCGTTCTTTTCTTCTCTTCTTCTCTCTCTCTGTTTCTCTGTTTTTTTTTCTCCTTCTCTCTCTTTCCTCTTTTCTTCTTATTTTCCTTCGCTGTTTCTTTTTTCTCTTTTTCTTCCTCTTTCCTCCTTTGGGAAAGCTTCACACTTAACCTCTCCAATGGCGACTGAAGCACCATAGCAAGCCCCCAAGCCGATGGAGTCCAATCTCTTTCAATTTCCGAGGCTTCACCATCCAGCTCTTCAAATCCAACCATCCAGTAAGCTTCTCTCGCTTTTCCTATCATTTTCTTATCGTTTCCAATTTTTTCCGTTGATCTGAACTTACTTCAAACTTGTGGGTGTGATTTGGAGAAGAATGAGTTTGGAGGAGAAGTACCAGATGTTGAGGAGCATGGCAGAGGAATGTATTCGAGAGGACGAGCTTCGGAATTTGCTGGCTCATAAGTCCGAACCCATCGCCTAGATCGAATGCATATTGCTCAGGTGTTTTTTCAAATTTTCTTTAACAATCATAAAATTCATAACACATAATTGATGTTGATACTTTTTGTGGAGAGAAGATACTCAAATTGAGATTCTGCAGTGTGTTATTCTCGTGTATTGATTATTTGGATTGCAACGGACACTCTTGTGTTTTGAAAGAATAATTGTAGTAAGAAACTTAAGGGCATGTTTTCATTATATCATTGTGGTTCAAATGTGCTGTTGTGTAGGGAGTTATGAAGACGATAAATGTGAACAAGATGACCTCTGCTGGCTGCAGAGTGCAAATATGGATTGCAGATTGGTTTGCAATGCTAAACAATAAGATGGGGGGTGATTTGAAAAACAATATCATAATTAATCAACTACCAACTTTTCATACCAGAATGAAACACTAACAAGTCGCAAATATAGGTGCAGTGCAGAGGGAGTTTTACTCTGTAATTACTGAAACTACCCTACCCACCAGAGACATACATCTTTTGGCAGTGTAGACGACTGGGCAGAGAGGTTCTTCTTGGTTTGGATGGCCCACAAGGAGGACAAGCTAATTTGCTTCTGTTGGGTTTATGTGGGAAGAAATGAGGGACCTGAGAGAGTGGGAGCATTGCTGCAGAAGCTTCCATGGATAATTGAGAGAGAGAAAAGGAGAAAAAGAAGAAAAAAAGAAAGGAAAAAGAGAGAAACAGAGAGAGAGAGAGAGAGAAGAAAAGAAGAAAAGAACGGGCCAGAGAGAAAGAAGAAGAAGAAAAGAAAGAGAGAAGGGAATGAAATAAAAAATATATATTTTATAATTTTGGATTGATTTGACAATTATATCCCTGGATTTAACAGTTTTTTTACAGAAGGACTATTTAAGAGCGCTATATTAACATTAGGGTATGAGTGATACAAAAATTTAAGGATGCAATGTAATAGTTTAAACGCTGTCGACGTTTGTGATAATAAGCCTTATATTACAGTACTTTGATTATTTTATACTAAAGCATATACTTTGATACCATGGTATTTTGGATTCACCGACTTTGCTAAGTAGGTTTGCTCATTCTCCATTATTCCAGATTTTTTTATATTATTTAAGACACGAATGTGCATTAATTTTAACATTTCTAATATTTTCTATGCAGTCGAAAAAAGGACTTGTTGAATGATCAAAACTTTTGGGATTACTCGTAGTGGATTTGATCACAATCTTCAGTAAATTGCCACATCTAAGTAATTATGTTCATTCTCAATGGCGATGCACACAAGAAGAACATCTACATCTTCTCCATCTACAATACCTCACTGGAAATATGATGTTTTTCTCAGTTTTAGAGGTGATGACACTCGGAAGGGCTTTACAGATCACTTACATGAAACATTGAGAACTCAAGGAATCATAACTTTCAAGGATGAGCCTAAAATTTCGAAGGGAAAAGCTATTTCTGGAGAACTGATTGCTGCGATTGCAGGATCAAGGTTTGCGCTCATTGTCATCTCACAAAATTATGCATCCTCAACATGGTGCTTGGATGAACTTCTACACATTCTTAAATTCATGGAAGCAAGAGAAGCAGTGCTACCAATTTTCTATGATGTTGATCCATCTAGTGTACGAAAACAAACAGGGTGTTTTGAGAAAGCCTTTACACAACTGGACGAAAGATTTAGTTCAGATGACAAAACGAAGGTGCACGAGTGGAGAGACGCATTGGCGAAAGTGGCAAATTTCTCTGGGTGGAAGGCTAAGGACTGATATACATTCACTTTTATTATTTTCCCAAGGAAAGTTTCTTAAAAAGTTTTCAAAGAGTAGCCGTGTTTTTATATGATGATTTATCTATATATATATATATATAATAAAAGGCAGTGAAAATACTAGAAAATGCCCTTGATTAATGCAAACATTTTGAATTGAAATTAGTAATTAAATGAGGATAATATGGTAAATTCATACTTTTTCATATTAAAAATAAAATAAAAATAAGGGTTAATGACCTAAATGGTCCCCCAACTATCCCGCGATTATCATTTTGGTCCACCAACTAAAATTTTCAACTCAAACGTCCTTAAACTTTTTTTAATGTACCAAAATCGTCCTTCCATCAAAGTCTGTGTATTATTCCGTTAAATCGAGGGACAAAACCGTATTTTTAGGTGACTATCCTTTTCTAAAACTACTTGGCCACTGTAGCATCCCAATCCCTCCCATTTCTGTTAGAAGGCTCGATGCTTGTCCCCAAATTAGAACCCTAGGTTTGCAATGTCGGAGATTTCAACGTCAGAGATGTCAACGACATCAAGTGGGACGAGTCGGTACTGCGCCTGTGGGACGAAGATAATTCGTCGGACCAGTGGACATATTTGAACCCAGGAAGAAGGTTCGATGCTTGTGATAAAAATTGGGTAAGTTATTATTTGGGTTGCAAAAGTTGTTCTTTTCCATTTGTAATTGGTTGATAAGGTCTGAAATTGGGTAATATTTGATTTGCCAGAATAGCAGAAGAGGTATGCATTATTTCGAGTGGGTGGATAATGAAACTTGTCCAAGAGGAAAACAAGTGGTCCCTGGTTTGCTTAGAAGACTTAGAGCAATGGAGGAGGAAGGTAGAGCAAAGGAAGAACAATTGAGAGCTGTGGAAGCAAAAAAGAAAGAAATGAAGCAGAAATTGAAAGAAATGGTTCAGGAAAAAAAGGTTTTGGAATGGGGTCATGGGCAAAGACAATTGATAATGTGGGTTTCCTTGATTTTGTCTTGGGGTTTGTTTATAACATTTCTGATGAGTGGGAAGTTGTAATTGTTATGGGGTTTGTTTCTTTTGAATGTATGGGTTATGAAATGTGCATTAGTGTTCCTTGAATGTGCATTAGTGTTCTGAAATGTTCTTGAATTGAGGTTATTTGAATATCTGGGAAATGCTATTCCATTGAGTACAACAAAGTAAAAGCCATTCTATTGTTGACCACACAGGCAATTTACAAAATGGACATCCATATAAACATTCAAATTCCAATTACAGAGTTTGAGCACATGAAACTGAAGACCAGTTAGACCAATTACAAAATTCCAAATACAAAATGCACGTGCCTAGCAAAGTACATAAGCCAAAACAGACAACCAATTACACAGTTTGAGCAGTTCTAGCTCAAACCCAATTACACAAACTACACAAAATCCTCATGCCCAAAAAAGTAGCTAACCTAAAATAGCCAAGAAATTACAGAGTTTTAGCCCTTCAAACAAGAAACCAATTACACAGTCAAAAGTCAGAATCAGTCCCTTTTGTCACAAAAGCCCTCTGGCCAGAAAATTACATATCCCAAAATACACAAAATAGGATAACCTTAGCAATAATTTCCCCTATATTGAGGCCATGTTATTATCATGGGAAATGTTGTTCAAAGCTGGTCCTCCTTGTCCCATTCCTCTTGCCACCTAAACAATGTAGTAATGTCAGGTGTATAACAGTTGGAAAAATTGGCAATTAGTGAAATGAGTAAGAAATGAACCAAATGACAAAAACCTACAGTTGATCGTGAAGATAGTAAGCCTCTTCCTAAGCCTCTTCCAGCCCCCATGCCTCTTCCTAAGCCTCTACCTCTAATTGCACTTAGCTTTGAAGATGGTAAACCTCTTCCTAAGCCAATATGTGAAGATGGTAAGACTCCTTGTCCATTACCTCCAGTCACTTGGAAAAGTTACTGATGTTTATTGTTTTCCAATGACATAAGCAATAAAAATTTGAAAAAAATGAGAAAATAAAGCTTATACTTTCTTGTGAATTTGGGTAAACAGGGGCTTGAGCAACATTGCCTCTTCCTCTACTTATGCCTCTGCGTCCATCTCTATTACCTCTTGCCATCTAAAAAAAAAAATGATTTCAGCTTCATAATGACTTTTGCAATTTAAAACCACAACAACAGCTTACACTTTGTAGAGAATTAGGGTCAGCAGTAGCTTGAGCAACATTGCCTCTTCCTCTACTTATGCCTCTGCCTCCTTCTCTATTACCTCTTGCCATCTAAAAAAAAAAAATGATTTCAGCTTCATAATGACTTTTGCAATTTAAAACCACAACAACAACCAAAGCTTACACTTTGTAGAGAATTAGGGTCAGCAGTAGCTTGAGCAACATTGCCTCTTCCTCTACTTATGCCTCTGCCTCCTTCTCTATTACCTCTTGCCATCCATAAAAAAATTGATTTCAGCTTCATAATGACTTTTGCAATTTAAAACCACAACAACAACCAAAGCTTACACTTCGTAGAGAATTAGAGTCAGTAGTAGCTTGAGCAACATTGCCTCTTCCTCTACTTATGCCTCTGCCTCCTTCTCTATTACCTCTTGCCATCTAAAAAAAAAAATGTTTTCAGCTTCATAATGACCTTTGCAATTTAAAACCACAACAACAACCAAAGCTTACACTTTGTAGAGAATTAGGGTTAGTAGTAGCTTGAGCAACATTTCCTCTTCCTCTACTAATGCCTCTCCCTCTGCCCTCTTCCTCTTACTGTGTTAGAAGAAGAACCTTGCTCCATTTGGGTTGAAGATGCATGAACCTGCAAATGTATAACAAAATTATTAATGTTCCAACAAATCATCAACTTGAACTAAACAAGGTGTCTAACAGTCATACCTGTTGGGTTTCTTTGTTTTGTCTATCACATGTTGCCTTATTATGGCCTTTTTGACCGCATCCATGACATCTTATTTCAATGAAAACCCTTCTAAGCTTGGCTAATGGGGCAATATAATTTGGAGGCATAGGGTTTGGTGGGATGGGGGCTGGTATTTCAACCTCACCAAGCTCCTTCGTCCTAACTCTTTTAGGCCTACCCGGTTGTTGCTTAAAAAGTGGAGGTTTAATTGGAGGAAGTCCACATTTACTCCATTGGTCCATTGAAGGGATTGGGTGAATCACTGGTTCATAAGCCTTCATATAAGTCTCCAGCTTATAACAAGCATCCACATAGGCAATTGGGTTTTCACATCTTTGAAATATTGCTGAGATTGCATGGGGACATGGTATTCCACATAAATTCCACCTCCTACAAGAGCATGTCTTTGCTCTAAGGTCTACAACAAATTCTCCACCATAAATGTGGCTCACTTGATACAATTGCTCACCAGCCTATCTAGGAATGCATTGTGATGAACCTAGCTTGTTCTTCTCAATTATCTTGAAGATCCTAGGCCCAACAGAGTATCTCCAATTCTGACATGCAGACCTACTACTAGCCATCCTAAGCATCACATACACCCTTATCCTCTCCAAGCAACTCAAAATTGTCTTATCCCTTGCATCTAGTATGGCTGCATTGAAACTTTTACATAGATTATTCAACAAAAGATCACATTTAAAATGTGATCCGAAGTGAGATCTGCTCCAATTTCTTGCAGGTCTCTTCTTCAACCACTTCCATGCTTCCTCATCCTCATTTTTCATCTTCTCCATTTCTGCCTCCCACCAAGGCACAGTTGTAGCTCTTGCTGCAGCCCATAATATTTGTTTCAGAGCAAGACCAATATGTGATGCCCTAAAGTTACTATACAGGTGTCTCACACACATCCTGTGCTCTGCATAGCTGGAAGTACTCTCTCGATGGCAGGTACAAGTCCCTTTTGTTTGTCACTAATCACTACCCAAGCTTGTCCATTTGTAATCCCCAAATCTTCAATAAGAAGATTGAAAAACCAAATCCAAGAGTCTTTACTCTCAATATCAACCACTGCATAAGCTACTGGGAAATAACCATTGTTCCCATCCACCCCAACAGCCAAGATCTGTCTGTGATAAGGCCCTTTCAAATGGCAGTATCAACACGAATAACAGTGTCTGCAACCTTGTAAAATCCTTCTTACAGTGCAGCGAATACACACATATATTCTTTGAAACACTGTCTCACCTTTCACAATCTAAGTTTTAATCTTCAATGTACTACCCTGGTTTGCAGTTTTCAATTCTTCTGCATAATCCCACAATCTAGCATATTTTTCTTTGAAAGTACCTTCATTTAAATCTCTAGCTAGCCTCTTTGCCCTATAAACTTGAAGTTTGGTGACATTTATTTTGTAATCTGCCAACACATCTTGTTGAAATGATTTCAGATCAAAGTCTGGGTTGCACCTCAGCATGTTTGCATATCTGTCACAAAGCCATTTTGATGTAGTATGCCTAAGCTTGTCCACTCTTCCACACTGATGTTCTAGGCTCAAAGTTTTTATAGCAAATGTCGCTTCCTCTCTATTAATCCTTGATCCATATACCTGGAAATAATACCCTTTCACACATTTAGCCTGAACTCGTCTGTTGTCGTTTTTTTTCAATTTCACTTCCCTACCCTCTATAATTGCAAGCTCCTTCATAGCCTCTATCAAAAGCTTTTTGTTTGCAAACTTCATTCCCGATCTAAACTCAGGATTTTTCAAATCCACATCTCTTCTATACTGCTTAAATTTTGGCAGTTTTATTTTTTTCTACCATTACCTCGTAATCGCCCTACTTCCATTGTCAAATTCTGACGTGTTAGCACCATCTGATGACACCTCTCCTTGACCACCATGACTAGTCCCCTCATCAGCTACATTCTCTCCAACAGTTGGCCTATCCTCTGCCTCATTGTCACTGAACTCATAATCACTGTCTTTAATTTCTGAATCTGCATCTTCATCTTCATCTTCATTTGGCAATTCTGCCCCTTCATTATCAATTGTCACATGTGCCCCTATATCTTCATTTGGCAATTCGCCCCTTGGGTATCAATAGTGAAATGTGCCCCTATATCTTCATTGGGTAATTCTGCCCCTACATCTTCATTTGGTACCTCTTTCACAGCATCTTCATTTGGTAATTCTACCCTTGCATCTTCATTTGCCACTTTTGTCCCAACATTCTCAAAAGTCTCCTCAGCTTCAACTTCAATATAATCCACCCCATTCACTTGGTAATTCTGAGTCAAATCCCAATCACAATTCTCTGCATCTGCATCATACTCATAGTCTTCAATCTCACTATAGTACAACACAATAATCTTATTGGATGGTATGTGACCAACTATTTCAACCACTGTAGCATCCGATGTAACAAGCTCTAGTCCACCCTCAGGATTTTTACACCTAATTTCCAAACGTTGCTCAACTTGAGAAATGTCAACCTCATACCCAAAACCTCTCCCAATTTTCAGTAAATCTAACAAAGACAGAAAGTCCTCTATAATATTGTCCAAATAACAGACCTTACCCATCTTATAATCCCCATTTTCAAACCAGTCCCCATGATGTAATTCTAGAGTGCACATTCCATTGTCAGCTGCAAAATTGAAACAAAAATATGTTATTCTAAAGTTATAGTTTTGTTGTTAATGCTAACGACAACAAGGCAACAATTACTGAGTTGGGTGTGAACCAAACAACCAAGGGACCACAGTCATTGAAAAAAAACACCCTAAACCCTAAACATGCAGGAACCACAACCAAGGGACCACAGACATAAAGCTTACACTTTACAGTCAATGTAGCAAAAGCCAAATCCACATCCACATACAAGAAAGTGATTCCTTTACCCTTACTTTAAACATAAAACAACCAAAAAGCCAAACACAAACACAGAAAAAGGAATCTTTATAAAGAAACCACAGTTCCAGACAAGGACAACTCATCCATTTCCAAACAAAAACAACATAAAATGCATTATAGAAGCCCTTACCGTATTTGGGAGTCTGTCTACCCGAACGGAATTCGAACTCCATTATCAGCAACTAGTGAATTTCCCAAAATCTCCAAAAATCCCCAAAATCAAACCCTAACCCAACTCCCAAATTCGAAATCCAAAACTAACACTGAAATTACATACTAACTTCACCAATTCAGCGACTACACTACTACAAGCATCGACCAATTCAGCAACTCGCATTAGAATCTCTTTCACTCGATGGTTTTCGCGGGAAATGAGAGGCCTTCTCAAAATGTTGACGTATTTTGGAGGGATGTTCGTTCTGAGTGATAGGGCTTCTCTAAAAGTCGTATATACCCTTCAAAACTCAGTCACGTGGCCATCACGTGATCGAAAGTGACGGACTCTGTCACGGAAGGACGATTTTGGTACATTAAAAAAAGTTTAAGGACGTTTGAATTGAAAATTTTAGTTGGTGGACCAAAATGATAATTGCGGGATAGTTAGGGGACCATTTAGGTCATTAACCCTAAAAATAAAAACAATCATATAATAGGTACTATTTTTATGAAATACAACTACCCATTATTTATTTTAATTAAAATTAAAAATTACAAAAAATACGCGAAGGGACTTAGTATATATAAAGGCAGAAGCATAAAATAATGGTAAAACATTCAAAAATCCAAAATATACCCTTGATTAACTAAATTGCTCAAAGTTATGTATATTTAACATTCTAAGGGTAAAATTGTAAAATACTTATAATTTAAATAAAGAAATTAAAACAAAATTCAAATTCAAAACCCACTTACGATATGGTAGTTACCTCCACCTCTGCTTCTTTTTCATTTTTTTTAATAATTAAAACAAAAAATATGAAACACACAAAGATTACAAATACATATTAATTATGAAAAATGTCTTGACAACAAAAAATACACAGTAATTACTCCACCTTTCTCGAAGACTTGATACCGTGTCTATGAGTATAACTATAATTAACTCTTTTTGTTTTTATGACATTATTATTATAAGAAATAAGCAAAATGTTAGTAACATGTCAATTTTAATTGACATGGCACAAACACATTAGCGGCCACATAATGTGGTCAGTTATGTGGTCAAAATATTTAGAGTGTCCAAATAGGATGTCAATGAAGTGTTAGTTGGATTGGCTAAAGCCTTTGGTGTGCTCCCAAATGATTATGGGTTCAAGCCACCATTGTACACGCATGTGTGTCACCCCTTTCCTCTTCATAACTTCGGCATAAAAAGAAAAAAAAAAGTCCAAATAGCATTAAGTTGGTCCCCACGTGTGTGAGTTTCCTCTCTCTCCCTTCCAAACTTAGGCAAAACAAAAAAAAAAAAAAGTGTCCAAATAGCATTACTATAAATTTTATCGCAAAAATTAAATCCAAGGACAATTGTTTAATGTTCTTCAGATACACACAGAGTTTAATTAGACAAATGATTGAGATATCAATTAATTAGACAAATGATTGAGATTTACGGTTTGTAGCCAGGGGGTGAAATTAGTGAAGGGTTAGGATTTGGGATGGTTTATTATGCCAGATTCATTAGCTACAAGGGGTTTCTTGATATCCATTTAATTTTCAGTTTTATTGAAAACTGAAAACATGTTTGGAAACAAATTTCATTTTCTATTTCAAAAAAGTGAAATCTAATTTTCAGAATTACATACCCTTTTTTTTTTTTTTAAAAACTCGAAAGTGTTTTTAGTTTTTAGTTTTCATTTTCATTTTCATTTTTTTTGTCCTCACTTTTCATTCACCAATTTTATATCACCACACATGCATTGAACTCCAGTTACTAATACTTGATATTTGGGACCTCCTGAATTGGATATGGCCCCTCAACTCTTGCATTCAGCCGAGGACATCCAAGCATGACGACTTTCAAATAAAAAAATTTAAAAAAAAACATCCTAACTTCAAAAATTTCACCAAAAAATACTATGAACTCTTTGTAACTTACACTTTAATTCTATGATATCTAATTCACCATTTGACCAATTTTTTTTATTTATTTCAATTTCTAAGTTTCACATAAAACTGAAATTATTAACCAAACAACTTTTTAAACAAGATTTTTTTTAAAACTAAATTGATCACATGCAAATCATAATGACTAGTTTGGTGATTTTCTTTTGCGCTCTTATTGTGGATAATATTAGGCCTACTTGGCTATTGCATAATTGGATTTGGGCACATGCAATGAATAATATAGCTGCTTCTTTATCGACCTTAAGCCAGGAGTATTTTTATATATGGTCTGACAACCTTTCTTTTCAGTGATCAAGAGTATTTGTATAAAAACTAGAGAAAAACATATCTGCACGTTGATTCTTTATGACTGATATTGATGTTAATATGTTATAGGTACGAAACCTTGCTCATCAAAGATATAATCGATGTGATATGAAAAAGATTACGTCCTACATCGTTTACCTCTGTGGAGAACTCTTGTTGGATTAGACTCAAGCATGAACTCAATTGATTTATTGTTAGGTGCAGGAGTCGATGATATTCGCTTTATAGGGACAAGGGGTATGGGTGGGATTGGTAAAACAACTATGGCTAGGGTTGTTCGCGAGAGAATCTCTCCTGAATTTGAATTCAGCATATTTCTTGAGAATGTCAGAGATAATGTTCAAAAAGGTTGTCTAATATCCCAACAAAGAGAAATTCTTTCAAGGGTATCGATGAAAACGATTGACATATTTAATGTTCATGAAGGATCCACAATGATTAGAAGATTACTTCATCACAAAAAGGTTCTTCTCATTCTCGATGATGTGACCGACTCAGATCATTTAGATTATTTGGCTGGGAAGAAAGAGTGGTTTGGTTCTGGGAGTAGAGTGCTTATTACTACTAGAGATGAGCATTTGTTAATTGAACATGGAGTGAAGAGAAGATTTCAGGTCAAACCTCTAAATCATGATGACGCTCTTAAGCTTTTTAGTTGGAAAGCTTTTGGAAAAGACCACCCTGAAAAAAACTATATTGAATTGTCTAGCTGTGTTGTGAGTTATGCCGATGGTCTTCCACTAGCTCTTAAAGTTTTGGGGAGTTTTTTGCGTGAAAGACATGTAAGTGCTTGGAACAGTGCATTGGGTAAACTAAAAGGTATTTGTAACACAGTTTGGGGGACACTTCAAATAAGTTACGATGATCTAGATGACAAGGAGAAGAAAATTTTTCTTGGCATTGCGTGTTTCTTTAACGGGGAGAAAGAAGATCGAGTTATAGAAATCCTAGACAGTTGCGGCTTTTGTGCAGGTATTGGAATAGATGTCCTTATTGAGAAATCTCTGTTAACTAATTCATATGGAACTCTATGGATGCATCAGTTGCTCCAAGAGATGGGTCGTGAAATTGTCAATCGAGAGTGTCTTGATGAGCCAGGAAATCGCAGCAGGTTGTGGCGCCATGAAGAGGCCAAGCATGTCTTGAGCAAAAATACAGTAAGGGGACTCTTAGTTTACAAATGAGTTTCAGTTCTTTTCATATGTTAGTTATATGAGCTTCACTATTCTTTATCCGTGCATGTTTGATAGGGAATTGACGCAGTAGAAAGTATAACCATGGACAAAACTAGGCCAGTGGTGCACGCGAATGCTAAATGCTTTTCAAGGATGAAGAAACTGAGACTTCTCAATCTTGCTAATGTGAACCTCTCTAATGATATTGAATATCTCTCCGATAATTTACGAAGTCTTGAATGGGCTGGGTATCCTTCAAAATATTTCCCCTCACATTTCAATCCAGAGAACCTACTAGAACTTAACATGTGCCATAGTCACATTGAATCTTTTTGGATGGGTGTTAAGGTACGTTATTACTGCTTTATCTTCTATTACCTTTAAACATCGAAGATTTTTTTTATATCTTTTATGTGTTCTTACTTGACAGCCTTTCATAGAATTTGAACCTAATTTTTTTGCTGTGTTCTTTTGACAGCTTTTATACAATTTGAAAATCATTAAGCTCAGCCACTCTTTGAATCTTATCAACACCCTGCAGACTTTAGAGGTGTTGACGCAGAAAAATGGTTACGCATTTTTCCGCGCAACTTAGTGATATGTTTTTCCTTCGGTATGCTATGGCCTCGGTAGAGTGTTATACCAGTAAGATAGCAAACGCTTGGTAAGCCCTAGGGCACCGGTGTGGAACCGGCCGAAGGCTCTCCGATGCTTAAGTAAGTACGGAGTTTAGTAAGTTTGAACTACTAGATCAATAGGACATGCCATGAGTTCTGATTTCTTACCTCCAAGATGGGATAGTTGTCCTCTTTTATAGGCCTTGGGAGGTGTGCATGTTGCTTAGAGTTTCGATGTGGGACTTTGGACATCTATTGTGGGACTGCCACGTGTCGAGGTAAGGTTGCCTAATAGAGCGATCGGTAGATCGATGCGAAGGCTCCCATAGCTCCAGCTTGGTCCACGTGTCCGATGTTCATTGGCTGTTCATTTTGGTATAAACAGGAGTCCCCCAAGTCCTCTTGCGAGAATTCTCGGAAGGGGATTTGAAGTTGTCCTCGGAAGGGAACGTTGCCCTACCGTTCGGTAATCCAGCCAGTGAAGGGACTCAATTTTGGCTCTTTCGTCTTTGTTCGCTCGGAGGCTGACGTCGGGGAAGTCAGAAGGTCGCGTCAAGCGGACGAGTGAAAGGACGCCTGTGCGCCTCGTCTTCCGTGCCTCGAGTGCCGTTTGTCCCCCATAGGATGAGCGACACGTGGCGAGAGTCATCATGGTGCGCGGCACATTAATGCGCCGTTTGGCTTTTGAAGGTGTACCGTTGTGACTTCTCTCCCTATAAATAGAGATGACCGGTGAATCACTTGCGCTGCGGCGAGGCTGTTTGAGGCGATTTTCGACGAGCTTCCGGCATTCAAGGCTATTTTGGTAGACGATCGGCAAAAGCGATTTCACTAGACGATCGGCAAGAGAAGCGTGGTTCGTGTGTTCCTATCCAGAACTCGATCTAAGGTACCGTTCAGTAATTTCGACTTACTCCCTTGTTTATCTTGAGTTACTTCCTTCCTTGGTTTGAACTAGACTGACCATAGGGTTCCATTCGGTAGTTTAGTCGCCATAGGTAAGAGGTAGGAGACGTAGGATAAGCGTCCAGAACCTTAGTTTCCTTTTCCTGTTTTTGTAGATGTCTGATAGCGAGTCATTCTCCGAACGCGAGCCCAACGGGTTCGATGACATCAGATAGTCTCTTTGACTCTGACGGTGAAGCGGCAAGGGCCGATGCCGGGGACGGAAGTGATACCGATGTCGAGATACTCGGTAGAGCCTGACTCGTTCCCACATGCTATCGGAAGGGGTTGATGGCCCCTCGGTGTGGGTGGCTGATTTATAGCGGCGGTTTACGTTAGTCAAGCCCCATCGGGGCGGCGCTAATGCGCGGATCGAGGCCTCCACTTCCGACCATGGAGAGTCACACGCGAACCGTCCATTCGGCGAGGGTTTCATTAGTCTTCCCTAGCAATCCCGGGAGTGCGGAGTGGGTTAGAAGGAGATCGTCTTGGCGTAGGTATTAGGCCCAATAGGATCACTTGAGAGGGAGATGAGGTTCCGTGTGAATACCTCATACGGTTGGTGGGATGAGATCCCAACTCTACGAATCTTTCGCTGAAGCAGCGAAATCGTCTTTTCTGGGACGTACTTCTGAGTAGAGGCTCCCTACGCCTGCGTCGTTCAAAGGATCACGGCGCGAATAGGCTATATTCTGGCGAGTTCCCCTAACCACAGTAGCGCTAATGGGTGTAGTCACGGCGTCGGCATGGTGGTGAGAGCCTTCGTGCGGCGAGTTCTCCCATCTGTCGCATTACGAAGTCGAATCTGCCCGATCACGGGGGTTGGGTTCGTTCTAACTGAAGGCTACGGCGTGGCATTTGTATCGCCGTGCCAACCTCCCGAAGCGTGGAGAAGCGGCGAGTGCTTTTTCCGGTGACTGGGAGGCGCCCTCGGGACATCCGTTCGTTTCCATTCCTACCACGTTCCAAATTGCGGTGAAGCCCATCTCTGATTCGGTAGGGCTCTTAGTGTGCCTTCTTCGGAAATAATGGTCTGTTTCCCCCTTTTATGCGGTGTAAATTAAGCGACCCGAGCGCTTCAAGCGAGATCCGTCGGATCGAAAGGTGAGGTGAAGGTCCACTGCGGTGGAGAGGGTTTATCTTGCGTTCTCTTCACCCCAATCTCATCAAAGCTCAACTTCGATACTGCGAGAGTAAGTATACTTAGCCATTTCGATATAGTCGATTGCAGTAATCGATATCAGCGGATCCTTGATTTGCGGTGACCAGAAGAGGGAGGACTACTGGCGAAGAGGATGAACGAGTCCTCAAGCGGCACTGCGTCATCGGGAGGGGTTGACCCGATGACCTAACTCTAAGCGAGCATCGTCGGATGCATGCTAAATCGGCCTGCGCCAGGCTTCACCGCCGTCCTTCTCTGGCGAGTATTCACGCGGTACCTCCTCCAAAGCTGCCGCAAGAGGCCGATCACGGTCGATCCAGGCGATCCTGCTCCAAAGCGCGGGCGCCATGCGAGCTTGCTCGGGCCATTTTGCTGCCGAGGATACAGGCGAC